>NC_056739.1:631649130-631879130 GCF_019279795.1 Protopterus annectens
ACCCTTGGGAGATGGGGTTATGTTGTAGAGCGGGGAGAAATGATGGTCAGCAGGACTAAGTAAGAATACATGTGTGTGAATGGGGTGGGGGATAGAGGAATCGTGGCAATGCAGGGCGTACAGTTTGGAAGGTGGATAGGTCTAACTCCTTGGGAACACCAGTTCAGAGTCATGGGCAGTGTAGGAGAGAGGTGTACAAGAGAGTACAGGCAGGTTGTGTGTGGTGGGGAGGGGAGTCAGTAGTTATTTGTGACAGACAAGCACTATTAAGAGTGATATGTAAAGTCTACAGGAGGGTAATGTGACTGGCTACATTATATTGTTTGCAGACAGTGGGATTGTACAGACAGGCAGGATTCAGAGCTAGACACAGCAGAGTGTGGGATGTTCACATTTGCACTGTGTGTGACAAGGGGGATAGGATTAGACCTATGCTAGATACCTTTTCAGTTTATAACAGTAATATCTCCATCCTGGACCTGTGTTTAGGCCTCCGTCCATAAGTATGTCAAACTTTGTCCATATATCATGCAGTCAGAGGCATAGAGATATGGAATATCATTACTTAGTGACCTCATTTGTAATATCATCCCAGTTAGGTATCAGACTGACAGACATTTTATGTATAAGAGGCCTTATATATGAAGACAAGGCCTGGACATTCTTTGAGAGTGTGTACAGTTGGGAGATCTTTGTATTTCTGTCTTTTGTTGACAGACTGTCAGGATTGTGTAGCAGTTTATTGTGAATATGTTATTTCTTGGGGGGAGGGGTAGATGTAAGTGTTATGTTTTCTTTTCTATCCACCTTTGTATGCAGATACAGTTTCTGGTGCTCTATCAAGTGTTAAATTTTTGTAGGATAAGATGTGACATGCCCCATAACACAGTCAGGCACCATGCTACACTTTGTATTGGGCCATTATATGTAGTGGTAGTGTGTGAGTATCAAACATGCTGACAGTTTGGTTTACACACTCCTTATACTGTATGTACTTTCACACAGGTGTCTGTTTCTCCTGGAGTGCTGGGTATAGTTGCAATTACATGTGTATTCCCCCATAGCAAGATTGCTTTTTTGTTGTGTCAGTCTGCCTGTAGTTTGGATATTGCTTGGTGACATGGCTAGCAACTCAGTGCATTTTCCCTAATGTGATGTTATGTCCAGATATTTGGCAGATGTGTAGTGTTGCCTGGCCCACATAAGCATTGTGTATGTCTGACACATCAGTGGGGGGATGTGACGATTTACATGACTAGCTCCTGGGAAGTCACTGGGTTTTGGAGCTCTGCCATTCCACTCAATAGATGTTGGAACAAACAGGAGGGTGTTACTACATCACATGTGTCAGCTCATCTACACCAGTATGTCAGATATATCCACATTTTCAGGATTCCCCCCCCCTTTGCCAGGCTTGGTTATGCTTTCTTGCACTCAGCTGTTCTGAGTATACCAATCACTGGCCAGATTGTTACAGACTGTCCACGTTTATTGCCCATATTGCTGGTCTGTTGAACAGTATCATTTTATTCCTTCCTGTGGTGAATCACTGTCATCATGTGGGGATGTCTGTCAGTATATGATGACATACATTACAGTGTCATAACTGACATCCTTCTGAACATGTACGCTGACACACACCCTGTTCCTGTAGCAACATTCTACATTTATACCTGCAGGATGTACATTGTGTCCCTAGTGTTGGTCCATTGCCCCCCCCCCATTTTGCATCCTTTGTCAAGATCTCCTGCACTTAGGTGTGGAGAGGTATGGTGCTGGGTATAACTGCAGTACATGTTATACACATATATATATATATATATATATATATATATATATATATATAAATATAAAAAATATAGGGTCTATATTAGAACACCGAACTTTCAAAATGTTGAGTGTTCTAATATCTACCCGTTTTCAATGAACGCTGAAAATATCGAAGAAACAGAAAACCGAATATTTTCCTAGGGAAAAAATTTGGTTGTCCATTTCTGTTGCTTCGGTATTTTCAGCACTGTGGTGGAGAGTTACGGGTCAGATTCAGGTAAGTGTGTGATTGTGTGGACGTGAGGGTTAGGGCGGGTTAGGTGAGTTAGGGTTAGGGCGCAGGTCAGGTAAGTGTGTGATTGTGTGGACGTGAGGGTTAGGATGGGGTAGGTGAGTTAGGGTTAGGGCGCGGGTGAGGTGACTGTGTGATAGTGACGGACCTTAGGGTTAGGGTTTGGGTTAAGGTAAGTGGATAGTTAGTGGTGTATGTATAGTTTAGTGTAAGGTTAGGTGTAAGAGTTTAGGTGTATGTGTGTGAATTGCTGTTTGTTTGGTGTGCTTGTGTTGTGGCTATGTGTTTTGGAACAGCAAATTTTTTCCCTAGGAAAAAATTCGCTGTTCTGTATGTTCGATGTTTTAAAATTTCGATTAATAGGGTTCAATATTAGAACACTCAAAATTTTGAAAGTTTGGTGTTCTAATATAGACCCTATATATATATATATTTCATGTGTGTGTGTGTGTGTGTGTGTGTGTGTGTGTGTGTGTGTGTGTGTGTGTGTGTGTGTGTGTATATATATATATATATATATATATATATATATATATATATATGTGTGTGTGTGTGTGTGTGTGTGTGAATGTGTATATATGCATATATATCTATATCTGTATATGTATGTATGTATGTATATGTATATATGTTTGTAATATATATGTATATAGAGATATCTCTGTATATGTATATGTATATTTATGTACAGATCTATATCTACCCAGATATATATTTATATATATATATGTATATAATGTTATGTTAATATATATTTATCCTTGTACATATAAATATATATATATATATATATATATATATATATATATATATATATATGTGTATATATATATATATATATATATATATATATATATATATATATATATATGCCTATTGATATATCACTATATTTCTTGTTTGATATCTGCACATTATATTATTTTATATGATTATTTTATGATATATAGTACATATTCTTTATGTGTAATTTCATATGTACAGCTACATATATCTGATGTATACACTTTTCATATGCATCTGTCACCATACACATTTATATTTATATATTATAAACATGCTGATTCCACAGTGCTTGTTCCATAGTATTCTATACCTTTATTGAATGATATATTAAAAAAAACATTTAGTAGTACAGCTCTGATGGAGTAGTGGTACATTGCTCTGACTATGGTGTACACGGTCCTGGGTTCAAGACTAGGCAGGCCTGATTATTTTGTTGTTGGGCAGAATAAGGACTGTTGGATACAGAGTGATTAAGACAATTTTAAGCAGTTGTAAGTGGGGTTGTGTGGCGGTAAGCAATATTAACTTCTGGTTAAATATGCTTCCAGACAGTTAACCTGAAAAGTGCTTAATCTGTGTAGGCATTGCTTAGCGCCATGCAAACAGGCTTAATCCTGCTTACTACTGCTTAAAAGTGCTTATTCCTGCTTACCACCATGCTAATTTCTTTAAAAGAAACAAAAAAGGGGTGATAGGAAAGTGGTGAAAAAGGGGGCACAGAGAGGGAAAGACTATAGGGAAGGTAGCTAGGGATGTGCAGGATGGGTGTAGGGAAAGTCCATAGCTGTCCATTTCTTCCTACAGCAACAGCTGTGCATATATACCGAATTTGGAGATATATTTGGGCACTCAAACCCCTGAGAGAGGGGTGAGGACAACAATAATGTATTGTGAAGCTAATTAGACCAAATTACATGTGTACAGTGGACACATGTGCGAAATGGACAGCTATGTATGGGACAAATTTTTTTGGGGGGAACAGATTGCCCTTTTTTTTTAAGGTGAGAGTGGGATGTTGGGGAAGGATAGTAGGTATATTTGGTAAGGTAGGTTGGGTAGGAAGACAGAGAAGACAGACAAAACAGCATACAGGGGTTGTATATGACAAGTGGGGGGTAAACACCTTGGACAGGGAGGGGTGTTTGGAAATTGGAAGCCCATGAGCTCCCAAATGGAAACAGTGGGACTGAGGTCCACACCCATTGGCATCACTACTGCACTTTCATGGCCCCGAAGGTAACCGTGCTGGGGGCTGAGCAGGAGGGGCATGCTGACCCTCTAATTGCACCATTCAGCCCTCAAGCTGGCATAGCAGATCTCCAAACTCCCTTCGGAGCTTGCTACTCACCCATCTCTGGACCTGGCTTTGGGTGACAGTATCCTGTATGCACCCGGTCTTAGGGGGGATGAGCCCCATCCCTTAAGGTGGCTCCACCCAAAGGTGGTGCAGGACCAGCAGATGAGGAGGTCCCGGAGTGGGTCAGAGACATGCTGGGGCCCGGTGCCATGGCCAGATGAAGTTGGAGAGGTGGGTCCGCTGGGACCGGCCTTCCCAAATATGGTGTTGCAGTTTTAGAACATATGTGAGTTAGTAATAGTCAACACAATCCAGAATTAGTTATAACAGCATGCATAGATATTCCCATTAACCCAAAACACCAGATTTGGAATAGTTGCATAGCAAACAGAACACATGCATATATGGAACCACAGTGGCCATTACAACAGCATGCAGGTTACATTGATAGCAACAGACCATCAATGATAGTATTTCAACATGGAACATTAATAGAAACACATTTCAGTATTTGTTGAACAATAGGACATATGTCCCAACAGTAGGTTTAGTGTAAACACACCCATTGGTTTGTGTGTTTAGTTTATTGCTGCAAATATGGTGGGAGGTGGGAGAGAGAAATGTCAATTAAAAACGTATATATCCTTGCAATACTCACAACTTTAATGATCATTGCTCTAACCATTACTCTACAGGACCCTATGGCCTTGGTTTGGGCAGTGGTACATTTGTACACAGTGTATACTTCAACTGTCTTATAGCTAAATTCTACTTCTCTTACCTGGTAGACCTGTGAAGGGAACATTTGTTAATACTACCTGACTGTTTCTACACATATTCCCAGATTCCTAGTTGTAATTATACGCATATCGCTCAATCTCTTAATGCACAACATCTGGACAAAGCTTGACAACATGGGGGTACAAATAGGGACATATTTTGAATATTGCTCTTATAAACTTTTAGACAGTTGTTAGAGTAACAGGATTTGTTTTAATATACATTTTCTGAAGGATTTGAAGTCTGACACTCAAATGTATGTCATTATTTGGTGACTACAATCCTGAGATCATCCCACTGATTTGCCAGGAAAAAAAGGAACATTCCAAAAATATGAGCCAAATATCTGGACATTCTGGGAAAATCTGTACAGTTGAGAGGTATGATTATGCATACAGCTTACTACCACTCCCAGGATTTGAACCATGGCTGTGTCTGCTAAAAATACAACAATTTTGTTTTATCAGAGTGAGCTATTTAGACATTGCTGTCTGTTACTTCAGTGTTTTCTTACTAAGTCTGTCTTGGTTGTACAATCTGACCTTATAATTACAACAGTCTTATACAGACATTCCTAGACATATTTTTTTTTAAGTACAGTTTGAGAAACAGTGGTTGACACAACAGTACTATTCTGATATCAGATGTTGGTGAATGTTACATGTCAGGCCATACAATACCAGAGTAAACACTACCAGTCCAGGATTTAAAACTTTATTGCCAGATAGCTACAATTTTCTTATCTGGAAGACCTTGGGGGGATGTTTTCAACACTACCTGACTATTTCTACACATATTCCCAGATTCCTAGTTAATATTATGCACATACCTCTCAATCTCTTAATGCACACACTCTGGACAAAGCTTGACAACATGGGGATACAAATAGGGACATATTTTAAATATTGCTCTTAAAACTTGGAGAGTTACTACAGTAACAGGATTTGTTTTAATATACATTTCCTGAAGGATTTGAGGTCTGAAAATCAAATGTATGTCATTATTTAGTGACTACAATTCTGAGATCATCCCAGTGATTTGCCAGGGAGACAGAGGAACAGGCCAAAAATATGAGCCAGTTATATGGACATTCTGCGAAAATCTGTACAGTTGAGAGGTATGATTACCATACAGCTTACTACCACTCCAGGATTCGAACCATGGCTGTGTGTGCTAAAAATACAATTTGAGTTTCATTAGAGTGAGCTATTTAGAAACTGCTGACTGTTCCTTCAGTGTTTTCTGTCTAAGTCTCTCTTGGTTGTACAATCAGACCTTATACTTACAACAGTCTTATACAGACATTCCTAGACATATTTTATGTAGCACAGTTTGGGTAACAGTGGTTAACACAATATTACTATTCAGAGACTGCAACACTAAATACCATACAATACCAGAGTAAACACAACCAGTCCAGGATTTAGAACTTTATTGCCAGACAGTTACAGTTTTATTGAAATATCACCTATATGGGACTATTACTGTCATATTGTCTGGTTTATTCAGTACAACCCATACACAGTTTGTATACTGCCAAGTGACTTTCTACTACTTTATATTTATTTGGTATGACTACTACAAGCAGGATTGTTACTCACCAGCCTCGCAACACAGCCTTTGCAACATACTGGCATGGATTTCCTGATTCACAGCTCACTCAGCTGCAGCTATAAAGGAAATAGAGAAATATTTAGCCATACCTGTCCATCACATACACAGGCTGGACTTTGGTAAACAGTTATTGATATGAATACTTACACACTGCTGGGACATCACCCCTCTGCCTTGCTTCTTGGACCCAGTCGTCCAAGATCTCCCTCTTCCTCCACTTCATAGGTTCATAGGTAAGTACTAGGCTATCTGCCCAAGGGCATTTATAAGCCTAGCCAGAGTGTGTTGGCTTTCGCCACCCCCTTAGATTAGTTCCCTGTGCTTCTGACCAGCAGAGCCATTAGTTCCCTGCGCCTCTGTCCAGCAGAGCCACTGCAGTGATCCCCGGGGTAAATTTTCTGTTTCCCATCCACCCATCAAGGTTTCTCTTGAAGAGTGCTAGTGAGGGGCTCTGCCTGATGTATATTGGAATCTTGTTCCAAAGCATGGGGAGTCTCTGGATCAGGAATCTATCCCTCCAGCACATCCTATTTATCATTGTGGTAAGGTTTATATCCTAGGAGCGTGTGGCTCTCAGGGATTTGTTTTTTTTTAGGTGGAGCATATTCATCAATTCTGGGTTGGACATGGCCTTGTATGTCAAGCAGAGATTACCTCTGAGTAAGTGGTATGACCGAGTACAGCTGGAGTTTTTTAGTCGGGCTGCATAGGTCATCTGGTTGAGGCCAGTAATCCTCTTGGTGAGGTACTTTTGTGGTCTTTCCAGCTGTTGCAAGTGTCTTGCAAGGTACATCCCAAATGAGCATTGTATTCTATGATGGGTCTAATAAGTGATGAGTAGAGAGGCACAATAACCTCCTTTGTTCTGGATGCAAACCCTTTTGAGATTAGGTGGGCCACGTTGAAGGATTTTCCAACCACCTTGGTAATATGATTATCAAAGGAGAGATTGCTATCTACTTGGGTCCCCAGATCCCTTATTACTTTTTCTGTATTTAGGGGACTACCGCCTATGTGGTAGTTCATGGGTACTTTGTTTTTTCCAAAGGGGATGGCTATGCACATTTTGGCATTCAGCTTGAGGCCATGATTTTGACACCAGATATCCGTCTCAGTGATACCCTTCTGGAGGGTGTCTGTATCAGCCGGAGGATCAATTATGGCCCTTAGTTCTCAGTCGTCTGTGAACTTGGTCAGCCAAAGTCCTCCTGTGCTTGCCTGTACCTCTGAGAAGTATATACCGAACAGGAGGGGTCCTAGGACTGAGCCCTGGGGGACGCCACTTGTAACTGGTTTAGAGTTGGACCTAGAGTCTGCAACTCTCACAGTATGGGTTTTGTCCGTGAGCCAATTTGCAACCCATCTCGTGACGTAGGTTAATGTTCAAGTTGGTGAGTTTGTCTATAATACCAGAATGGGGAATGGTGTCAGAAACCTTTGCGAGGTCTAGGTGGGCTGTGTGGACCTCCTTGCCTTCACCTAATGCCTTGTTAACTGTCTCAAAAAAGTCCACCAGGATTAGGAGGCATGATCTGCCCTTAACAAAGCCAAACTGGGTGGGGTTCAAAGTTTGGAGGTTCCCAATGTCTGTGTTAATGAGTTCCATGATGATGATGCACTCCATAGCCTTGCAGACCAGGCTAGTCAGGCTTATAGGTCAATAGTTCCCGGGGTCCGTTGTGGTGCCACCTTTGTGGAGTGGGATAACTGTTGCTGTGCGCCACTTTTTGGGTATGTAGTCTGCAGAGAGGCTGAGTTTGAACAGTGTTTTTAGGTGAGGGGTTAGTTCATTTTGGAGCTCTTGTAAGACACAGCATGGGACACCATCTGGTCCCATTGAGGCTGTGTTTTTGGCTTTGGATAGGGCTGTTTTAACCTGTGTGTCAGTGATTGCTGGGGCCATACATTCTTCTGGTATGGTTATGGGCTCTTTAGGGGGTGAAAGGGGTGTGAAGTTTGCACTGAACCTGTCTGCCAAAATGTTGGCAATATCAGTCGGTTCAGTGTATTTTGTGCCATTCTGCACCAACTCAGAACAGATCTGAGAGTTTCCACTTAGGTTCTTGACATAGCTAAAGAACGCTTTGTGGTTATCTTTGGAGTCCTTCACAATTTTTCTTTTGAAGCTAACCTTGGATAATTTAATGAGGGATCGTAGTTTCTTGCTGATACTGACCAGGGATGTCTTTCCTTCTAGGGATTTTGCTTTTATTTGTACTAGTTTCCTCCTTCTATTGTAGAGCCTGTTTATGGCAGGGGTCCACCAGACTGTTCCTTTTCTTGGAGGAGTGAGTCTTGGTTTTACTTGGAATAGCATGATCCATGCATTCTTGCAGATGATCATAGAGTGCCTTTGTATAGGTTTCAGCAGCTTGGACAGCATTGTCCATTGGAGTGGGGGCTGTGAACCTTTCCACCTCGGTCTTAAGCAATGTGAAGTTTGCTTTTGAAAAGTTTTTCACGGTGGTTTCCTTGATTGGGGTTGGGGGGAGGAATGTGAATATCCAGAGTGATTAGTCTATGGTCTGATCTAACCAGTGAGGGGTTGATGTCAGGTGTGGAACACTGGTCACCCATGTTGGTGATGACCAGGTCCAATATGTTGTTCCCTCTGGTGGGGTGTTGACCAGCTGATCCAGGGCGTTCGAGTTTATGAATTCTAGGAAGTGTTGGGCAAGGGAGTTAGTACTTGAGTAGTTCTCCCCGTTAATGTTTGGGTAGTTGAAATCACCCAGTATTAGAGTATTTGGTAGGACCTTCATATTTCCCAGTGTCTCCAGAAATGTGGAATGGGAGTCCTGGATCATGGTGTGTGATCTGTAGCAAGCTACAATTTGGATAGCAGTTTTGCCCGTTGTTAGTTGCACTTGGATGATCTCTGATGCATCGTGCTGCACCACTAACCTGGAGGTGTGAGTATCCTTGATGAATATGGATACACCCCCACCTTTTATGTTTCGGTCTGGGTTCTGTAGCTGAAAGGTATGGTATGAGTTATAGCCTGGTAGTGCTGGGGTGCTCTCTGGAGCCTTAAACCAGGTTTCTGTTACTGCACAGATATTGATGTTCTCCATACTGAGGAGTGCCTCGAGTGCATGCATTTTAAGGTTTAGACTTCTGGCGTTGAGTAGCACTATCCTCAGTTTTTGGTTACTTGTGCTATTTATGGTGGTGGGTTTGTCTTTTGAGCCTTGTCTAAAAAAGGCACTATGAGGGCAGCAAGAGCCTTTGCCAGTATTCACTTCAAGTCTGCATAGTGGTGCCGGACTTGCTCACCAGGCCGAGGGATATCAGTGGCACTGGTGAGATCACGGGCAAGATGGTCCCAGGCTTCTGCTTTATATTGGGAGCCCTGGTACTGGCCCTGCAGCAGTCTCTCATCATGGTTATTTACCAGGAGTCCTACCATGACCTTGGACTCCTGTATGCCCCAGCGCTGTGCCCTGAAGTGCATGGCCTCGCCAACACCTGCCATACTGCCTACAGTGAGAAGTTGCAACCAGTTATGAGGTGTATTCCCACATGCGGGGTTTAAATACGGCCGATTTCCCACCCTTTGCAGTGATTGGATGGTTTTGAATATGCTGAGCTAAGCTAAGATACAGGCAAACATGCTTAGCCAAGGTTGGCAGTGTTTAAAGGGGCAGGTTCAACATTGCTTACCAATGGGCAAATCCACTTAGCTGGGCTACTCATTGCTTAGCAGTCATCTTTACACAATGCTTACACCTGGTAAGCAGAGCTGTGCAATGCTTAGCATTGCTTATTTTTTTAGTTTGTAGACTATCTGCTGTATAGGATTAATTCATCATTCATTACATATTATAAATTTGTTTACTGTCCCTAACATCCCCCAATGTGCTTTCATTACATTTATTCATGTGTAACTATACTGTATGTGGCACTTGTGTTTGTATGGGGGTTTCACAACTTTATTAAACTAATACCTCACATCTGGACCCACTACAGTACTCTGGTTAACAAATATATGTTATTTAGTAGCTAATTATAAAAAAGAAAAGTTTATGCACTGCTTTCACATGTAAAATTCAAATTGGTTACAATGGGGATTGAACTGGGAATGGGTGCTTGCAAAGCATATGCTCTAACCACTACACTATTGCAGTACTGCTTATGTTGGATGTCTCTTGCTATTTAACTCCTTGTGCTGTTTAAGCTGGACTAAATGTAGCTAAGCAACGGGCACACCCACACGGCTATGCTTAAACTTTATTGCATGTGTAAAAAAAATGTATCTGTTATGTTTTTTTATTGGTACCCTTCAGAATATCCATGCTAATGCTGAACCTGTTATTCTATCAACTTTCTGCTTTGTGGGACGATTGTCCTTTATGACTTTGTCCACATTCCTTACCCTGATGGGTTGGGAGGTGTGCACTATGTGCTTATGCTAAATGTGTTATTCTATCAACTTTTGTCTTGGTAGAGATGATTGTCCCTTATGGCTTTGACCAGATTTCTTATCCTGATGAGTTGGGGGTATTACGAGCGTTCTTGCTCATTTTAAATTGCTGAACGGCAATTCTGGTGTGCAGGGGGCATGTGTATTGTGAGAGCACTGCTCTCAGACACACCCCCTGTACTCGTGCACAGAACTGTGTCCGTTTTGCAGCACGGCAGCACGTCTTCATGAATATGCATGGTGCGCTGCCGTGCTGCATGGGAACAGTCCCTTCCGTGCAGGAATAAGCTATTCCTGCATGGAAGTTTACTACATCCTGGGGTATAACTTACCAGTACATAAATGGAAGTGAATGGGAATGGGATTTAAAAGAATCTGCAGGTGTGCAACCTAACCACTATACGATAGTGCCTTAATATCATTAGTTTCACAGAAACTACAGTGTCAGCACTGAAATCAGTAAAATATACGTCATGCTTATGCCAAACTGTTTGCCATTTCATAATTTATTTTCTGAAGAAAGCTTGTTCCCTGATGTGCCTAGTAGAGTTTTAGTTGGTTTAAACTGAAAAGCAAGCACTGGATGATCCCATTGCTGACAAGTATTGTTATAAAATCTGCAGACAAAGGAGGTGCAGTAGTGGTGCTAGATTATTCTACATATGTGGAAACTATCAATAATATGTTGTTGGCCGAAACTACTTATACTCTTGCGAACATGAAAAAAGAGAGTGAGATTGTTAGCAATGTGAAGAATGATTTGTTTCATCTATTACAGACTAGCATTATTTCTAAGGATTTATATAATTATTTTATGGTAGATTTCCCTAAGATTCCTAATATAGCAGGTCTACCTAAGATACATAAATCTTTGGAAAATCCTCCTCTAAGGCCAATAGTAAATGGCTCAGGATAGGTACAGAAACAATTTCTAAATGGGTAAACGGACAACGTAGACCTATGGTTAATAAGGCTGTCTCTGTGTTAAGAGTCTCTTCATATTTTTTACAACAATTAAGTGAATATATGGAGAGGTTGAATTCAAATGCAAGATTTATTCTTGTGACCTTAGATATAAAGAATCTGTTTACAGTCATTCCTAATTATATAGGGTTAAGGTACATATATTGCTTTAATGAAAGAGTAACATATATGGACAAAAATATGTTGAATGTATATGCAGATTTTTGAGTATTGTACTTGAGAACAATGTGTTTGCCTTTCAATAGAAGTTTTATTTACAGCGTTGGGGTGTTGCTATGGGCACACTGTGCTAACAGCTATGCAAACCTGGTTCTAGCTGAATGGGAGATGAGATACATTTTGACTGAAGAAAATCTATGGCTAGCACATATGGGTTTATATCGCAGATTTGTTGATGATGTCTTTTTTTTTTGTGGAAAGTGGATACACAACACTTGGATGCTTTTATTAATTATTTAGAGACAACCACCACATTTTTAAGATTTACTGTGCATTCATCAGTAGATTTTATAGAATTTTTGGATATTTTATTAAAAGTGGATGAAGGGGGTAAAATAAGCACTTTGTTATACCATACGTCATGCTGGAAAAATGCTCTGTTGGATAGGGGCAGCATGCACCCCTACCATATTTTTAAGAATGTCATGGATAATCATCTTCTGAGAACTTTTTGACTTTGTAGCAAGGAAAGTGATTTTTTTACATCATAAAAAATCTAACAGAATAATTTGTTAGAACGTGGTTACAAAAGTAGGGAAGTTAGGAAAGCATCAGAAAGGGTTAAGTCCATGAGAGATGGGAAAGGTAGACCTTGGTATTCAAAGAATACTGGAGATTCAATTATTAAGGGACAAAGAAATATATGTATGGTTGGGATACCGTTAACTTTTAATACTGATTTTAAATATATAAAGAATATAATACAAAATAACTGGAAGATATTACTGTCTGATGACAGGATGACAAATATAGTAGGTGATGTGCCAAATTTCAGCTACAAGAGAAATCATAACTTAAAGAGTCTGTTATGTTATAGACCAGGACCTGGTGATAAGAATAACCTAGGTGAATTATATAGTGGCAAATCAGGTACATATCCATGTAAAAGATGTAAGGCATGGAGGTATATTAAGACTGATGATGTGTTTGAGCATCCTGTTACTTAAAGGATATATAAGCGTTCACATTGTGCATGCTGTTCTACTAAAATGTGATTTATATAGCAACCTGTTCAGAATGCACTTCTTTTTATGTTGGTAAAACCAATAGAATGTTAAAGGAACATATTTTACAGCATATGGGTGATATACAGAGAAATGTGCAAAGAAGTCCAGTAGCTCAATGCATTAATGAATTTTCACAGCATGATTTTAAATTTATATTTTTGGATATTTACACTCCTGCACCTAGAGGTGGTGATTTAAAGAATGCCACAGAAGTTAAAGAAACCCACTGGATAGCTGGTTTGAGAGCTGATGTTCCACCAGGCTTAAATGGTTTTATACCTTTAAAACCTATTTTAAAGGCTAGAAAATGTTAATTGGTTAAATGTTTTAATTAATGTAATTGTTTTTCAAGAGTATTTATATGCAGACTGCTTTTATGTTTTTTGTATTGATCTGATGACGGAGGCATCTCCTAAAGCACTTATCTGTTTACTGGTTGTTGTTTATTAAATGTATGTGCTTTGCCGTGGTTGTCCCATTGTTGTTTCTCAAGTATTTTAACCTGCTTTTTTCTACATTAGGACTGATTTTCTCCTTGTTGCTGTTTGCCTACTTTATGTTTATCATATTGATCATTGCTACAGTAGCCTTAGCTATATGGGTAGATTACCATAGCTAACTACCTTTGGGAGGTGGAAGGAGAAGAGTCCTGGAATCCACGTAGCATGGTCCTAGCAAAGCTCTGTTGCTCTGCCAATGATCTGGATCTAGAGAAGGAATCAAGCTTATACTGTTTTGTGAAAGTATGTACAGTGGACCAAGTAGCAGCTTCTAGAACATTTCTAGAATCCAACCCTTTCCAAAAAGCCATAGATGAAGCCAAGGACCTTGTAGAGAGGTTATTAACCTTGCATGGAATAGATTTGTTATGGCGAGTATAACAAAAGTTAATAGCCTTAGACAATAATTTGGAAATAGTATGTTTGGACACAGGTTGTCCCTTCTTTTTGCCTTCACAAGAAATAAACAATTGAGCCAAAGATGTGAGAGATATAGTTCAGTCAAAACAGATCAGAGCTGTCTGTGGACATCTAATGTATGTAGTATCTTTTCTCTCTCATTTTTACATTCAGTGAAAAAAGAGGAAGATGGATTGTTTGACTTAAAGTAAACTCGGACACCACTTTAGGCATAAAAGGAGGATTAGTTCTCAAAGAAACCTTATCCCTATGGAAAATGAGGTAGGGTTGACTCAATTAAGAGCTTGCAACTCAGACACCCTTCTGGTTCAAATGGACCAAGTGTTAGCTTCTCTAACATAAAATTAAGATTCCAGGGAGGGGCCATTGGTTTACTTGGTGGCCTCTTGTGCAAAACTCCTTTCAAGAACATTTTGACATGGGAATGCCTTGAATGAGGATAATCTATAGGCAAACATGCTGAAGTGGCCAATAAATGAACCTGGACAGAGGAATAAGTAAGGCTGTAGGATAGTAACTTACACAAATCTTGTAAAACCAGAGAACAACTACACCTGCATGGGTGTTGGTTACGTTGTTTCTACCTCTAGAAACCCTTTTCCATTTGCTACCATATGATTTGCTAGTAGCAGGCTTTCTTTGCTATATTAGTACTTATGGCATGTCCTCGGAAAACAGGTGCCTAAAAGGAATTAAGACCTTATCATCCAGGCAGTCAGTTGAAACTGATTGATGTCAGAGTGTATCAAGCATCCCTGTTCTTGGGCGAGTAGATCCAGGCCATGATTAAGCTTGTGCTAATTGCATTTCTGAAAGAAGGAAAAAAACACAGTTGCCGAGGCCAGAAGGGAGTCATCACAATGATCTTGGGGAATTCTAAATCTTCAGAAGTAATCTGGATATTAGTGGAAAGAGTGGAAAAGCATAAAGGAACATTTGTGTCCAAAGAAAATAAAAGTTATCTGTCTTCCAGGCCTTCCTGCATAGAGTGCTGGACCAGAAGCTTTCCAGTTGATTGTTCAAAGAGGAGGCAAAAAATTCTATTTGAGGAACAACCCACAGATGAATCAAATGTTGAAAGACCTCCTGATCTAGTTTCCATTTGTGAAAGTCTGCCCTGGTCCTGCTCAGCCTGTCTGCCACAAAATTTGCTCTTACAAAATGTAGGATGCCTGTAGAGTGAGATTGTGCTGTGAAGTCATATCTCAAACTAACATGGCTAATCTGCAAAGGGGGTATAACCTGCTTCACCTTTGCTCGTTAGTGAACTGCATGACTGTGGTGTTGCCTGAAACCAGTCTGAAAAGGTCCTGGGGGCCAAAAATTGTTCAGAAAGTTGAGTGTCTTGATCAAGGCAAGCATCGCCTTGATAGTTATGTGTCTCTATCTATCCTTGGTGTCCCACACTCCTGCACTTTTATTTCTCCTGAAACTTCCTCCCAAGCAAAGTACGAAGTGTCTGTGGTGGCTGACTGCTTTGGAGCAATGAGGGAGAAGGGGATAAATGGATTTAAGAATATCTGTTGTCGCCACCAAATGATTTCTCTTTTGACAAACCCCAGCAATGGGATTTGAAAAGACAAACCTGGGGGATTCAATAAACTGTGTGTAGGCTTGGCAGAAAGCCTACAAACAGTTTACATGTTTGTGTGATGAGTAACAGAGCTTATTCCATTTCCATGCCACGTATCACATTTAAACATAAACAAGAGCGGTCTTGTGGTAAGCACCAGGAAACCATGTAAAGTATGTACCTATGGGCAAACTAGGTCTGTAGGGTTGCGCAGAAAGCCACAATGGCTGCCAAGGTTTTTAATAAAGCAATGTATACAGTTCCAACACATTACACGGAAGTGTATACTGTGCATAGTGGTGTGGAAACCTGTTTTAGGCATACTGAATAAAAGTTTTACAACTGAACAGCAAGGGTACACAGACTGCATTATAAATAATTATTTAGGAGAAGTGTGTGCATTGGAAAGGGACATGCAGATGAATTATAGAAATGAATACAGGATCAGAGGACAGGTGAAATATGGTAATGTACAGCACATGAGGGTATGTCAATGTATGTATACCAGAAAGACAAGACAGTTGTAGCATGACAACTAATCACATATCTACATGATATGGTATGTACTGCTGTGTACATCTCCTGTATAGGTATAGTCATATCATCACACAGTTATTGTATATTATGTGATTGTCACACAAGGTCAATCAATGGAGAGGATTCTTTGTGATATAAGCATCCTGACATGAACAATGGAGAAGACATGTATTAAGAACAGTATATACAATAGGGAGTAGGTGCATATTGTGAAGCTGTGCAAAATGAGTTGTCTGAATATGAATGTCATGTCAGCATAGGTCTCAACCAAGCAGGAAACATAGCAACAGGATCATGGACAACAGTAGACAGATGCACGCACAATCATGGGCAATATTAGCATAATATTTCCTTTAATCCATGTCTTTTGCATAATATATGTGATTGTGAGTGATTATAGATGGTTCTGCAAGAACACACTTCTACAACTGTCATGATTTGTCAGCAATCAATGAGGGGAATCAAACACAACTTTCTCAAAAATTAACATCTCCAGAGGTGTTAGGAGGGAAACTGTTACACCTGTATTTGAAATTGCAACCAATCCTGGCTAGTTGACAGGTGTTCATGGTATATATATGGCACAATCCACACTGTCACGAATGTAACACATGCCATCAATGTTGTCAAGTCAGCTATGAATTTACTGTGTGCATCACAGGAACACGTATCACACATGCATCTTGTATAACATCTTGAAGGGGGTTCTGCACCATCAAACACCAATAGTTATACAACAAAAAGAATACTTAGGTATGGCTGATAAGATGTGTAGGAGCTCACTATAGCAAATTTGGTACATTTGAGTAACTCATCCCTGGAGTACGTGTTGGGAGGTACATGAGAAAGAACATTGTCCTCAGTTATTGGTGTGATGAGGGCTGAGAACTATGGAACTATAATGCCCTCTGATGTGGATGTCTCACACATACTCAGGAGCTGTGCTACCTACAAGGGAGTAGTCACCACTGTGGGCACATGCTGGTGGACATTCCGCATACCATCTACCTGAGTACACAGATCATATACCACTTGGTCTGCTCATAGGGATGTTCTGTCTATATTATAATTAGCTTGTGTATTTGCTTTTATAATGGAACTAATCCCCCCGTGATTTTTGTTAATCTAATGTGTCTCCATGGCTGTGGCAGCAGTCCTTTGTGTGTGTTGATACTGTCTGTATTATACCAGTACCAGACATTCAATGATTGTCCACAATCTGCAGTCCTCCACAAAGCTGGTTGGACAACAGATGTGTAAGTCAGTCTTGAGGTCTGAGACTTAAATAATGAACAGGAATGGGCTTAGTACAGAGGCCTAATGTATGGACCTGATCACTGGACTCTAGATATACAGTGCATATAAAAAGTGTACAAACCCCTGTTAAACTGGCAGTTTTTTTGTGATATAAAAAAATGAGACCACAATAAATTATTTCAAAACTTTCCCCACCTTTATTGTGACCTATAACCTGTACAATTCAATTGAAAATCAAACAAATCTGTTAGGGGAAAAAATATAAAAAAAACGTACAATATGCTGGTTGCATAAGTGTGCACACCCTTAAACTAATACTTTGTTGTGTGTGCACACCCTTAAACTAATACTTTGTTGAAGCACCTTTTGATTCAGATAGAAAGCACAGAAGTCAAAGGATAAAGCACCTCAACAAAAAAATCAGTATCCAGAAAACACAACATTTGAGGTGACACCATGGTGGTAGCTGACAACACTTTAATAAAGTAAAAAATAAAATGTGTAAGCACTTTCGCGTTTTAACTAGAATGCTTCTTCAGACATATTAAAAGCAGCAGTTTCATCTTTTTAAGTACAACAAATTAAATTAATCTGTTAAACTGGGTCTAGATTACAACAGTGAAGAGGCGTTTAATCGAATGCCTCTTTGCCAACACATATAGAGCGAATGCACTAAAGCGCGAACACTCAGAATACCAATTTCTTTCACTGGGAAAGAAATCGGTAGTACTAACACACAAACACACACACTTTCAAACATTACAATGTGGGAGGCTCTGCCCCCCACACCCCCCTAACTAAATAAACCAACTCCGAGATCGCACTACAGTGGGGAAAGGGGCAAACACACGGGGAAGGCGGGAAAGAAATAGCTGTTCTGAGCATTTGCACTTTAGTGCGTTCGCTCTATATGTGTTGGCAAAGAGGCGTTCGATTAAACGCCTCTTCGCTGTTGTAATATAGACCTGTTAAACTAATACTTTGTTGTGTGTGCACTTCCTTAAACTAATACTTTGTTGAAGCACCTTTTGATTTAATTACAACATTCAGTCTTCTTGGGTATACACCTGCCTCAATTAAAGAGACTCTGATTAACCCCAAATAAAGTTCAGCTGTCCTAGTAGGATTTTCCTGACATTTACTCAATTGCCTGTTAAAGCAAAATCCATGGTTCACAGAGAGCTTACAAAGCATCAAAGGGATCTCATTGTTGAAAGGTATCAGTCAGAAGAAGGGTACAAAAACATTTCCACAGCATTGGAAATACCATGGAACACAGAAGACTGTCAATAAAAAGTGGAGAAAATATGGGACAACAGTGACGTTGCAAAGAACTGGACATCCCTCCAAAATTGATGAAAGGACAAGACAAAAATTAGTCATGGAGGCTGACAACAGACCTACAGCAACACTGAAGGAGCTGCAGGAATTACTGGCAAGTACTGGTTGTGTGCTACATGTGCCAACATTGTGTACTACATGTGACAACAATCTTCCGTATTCTCCATATGTCTAGGCTGTGGGGTAGGGTTGCAAGACAAAAGCCTTTTCTTACACAGAAAAACATCCAGGCCTGGCTAAAATTTGTAAAACAATACATTGTCTCCCAAAAGCATGTGGGAAAATGTGTTATGGTCTGATGAGACCAAGGTTGAACATTTTGGCCACAATTCCAAAAGGTACATTTGGTGCAAAAACAATACTTTCCATCACCAAAAGAACACCATCCCCATGGTGAAGCATGGTGGCCTCAGTACCATGCTTTGGGGTTGCTTTTCTTCAGCTGGAACTGAGGCTTTAGTCAAGGTGGAGGGAATTATGAACAGTTCCAAATACCAGTCATCTTTAGCCCAAAACCTTCAGGCATCTGCTAGAAAGCTGAAGATGAAGAGGAATTTCACCATTCAACATGACAATGACCCCAAGCATGACATCCAAATCAACAAAAGAATGGCTTCACCAGAAGAAAATTAAAGTTTTGGAATGGCCCAGCCAGAGCCCAGACCTAAATCCAATAGAAAATCTGTGTGCTGACCTGAATAGGGCTGTGCACAAGAGATGCCCTCACAATCTGACAGATTTGGAGTGCTTTTGCAAAGAAGAGTGGGTAAATATTGCCAAGTTATGATGTGCCATGCTGATAGACTCCTACCCAAGAAGACTGAATGCTATAATTAAATCAAAAGGTGCTCCAACAAAGTATTACTTTACGGGTCCACACACACAGCAAAGTATTAGTTTAAGGCTGTGCACACTTATGCAACCAGCATATTGTACATTTTTACTTTTTATATTTTTTCCCTAACAGATTTGTTTGTTTTTCAATTGAATTGTATAGGTTATAGGTCACATTAAAGGTGGGAAAAGTTTTGAAATGATTTATTGTGGTCTCATTTTTTTATATCACAAAAACCTGGCATTTTAACAGAGGTGTGTACACTTTTTATATCCACTGTAGGTCATGTCACACACTTCAGCATATTTATCTGTCACTTATGTGATCCATTGGTCTACCCACTTGATGATGTAGGTGTTTATGGCCCTTGTGAAAGTTTCTCAGTAATACCTGAGTATGGATTTGTGTCAAATGCCTTGGCCAGGTCAGGTTATGTAGGATGATAGTGTTGTCATCGTGCATGTCCTTGTTGACCTTCTTGAGGACATCTAACAGATGTAACCATTATGATGTAGCCTGAACAAATCACACATAGTTTTTTTACACATTTGAGATATTACCTGTGTCTATTTAGAGAAGGTCCATGATGACTCGGTAGTCTACCTCACAGATGAGGAGAGTCAGGATGGGTCTATAACTCCATGCAATATGTGATAGTCACCGTCTGTCAGAAGGATGCATGTTGATGTACACCCTTCTATGGGAACATAGTATGTTTGGAGGCTGTGCTGAAGTATGGTTCTAACTGTGTCTGGTAGGTCATGTTTTGAGTCACTCTACAGGTGAATTGTGATATTGCCAGGGACCATTGATTCTGCGTTATTAGCTGTAGAGAGCACACAGATGAGATGCCTTCTTTAGAATAAAAACGTAGTAATGTTTGCATGCATAGTTTGACTGATAGCCAGTGGTGACAGAGGGGTGACGTGTGAGACAAACTGTTATTTTGCAGACTATTTCCTCAGGTTGGGTATGTCTGGTGGCATCCACATACAGATATGTGCTTAGTTGTGTATTCCCCTTAACATTTCACATTTATTAGAATAAATGATTTGTGAAAAGACCTCCAAATACAACCTTGGTCATTCGTCACATTCTAAACACTGGCACTATGCACACAGTCATACCAATGTCATGTATTTACATGAATTGCATAACATATGCATATATGTGATTCAGGGGCAAGCTGTGTTTGATTGTCCTGATACCATATCAGGACACATTAGAGATCAGATGTTTGTGACTCATGCAGAACATTTCTTGACACAAATGCTAATAGTCACACAATGGTGCTGCTAATCAGCTCAATAATTGTTGTGTATAGCAACACAACTGCACATACAATTAATTCCACAAGGTTACAATTGAATCAAAATGTGATATATTGGTTGTGTATATCACAGCATAACACCATGTGTATGAGACAAGACTTATGTGACCATGTAATCAATATGAATTTATATTGATGTCTTTCAGAGAACATTCAGTGATGGTATGTAGACACATGCACACCTGTGCCATACTGCAAGTGTCACTGATGGCAGAATGTGAACTGTGTAGAAGGTTGATCTGCATCACTACAACAACACATGTTCTAATATACCAACAATATACATAAAAGTGTATCATACCATGTCAGTGGTTCTCAGGAGGCATAGAGTTATAGAAAGAGCATGTAATGCAATGGCAGCAATGGCCATCAGTACATTAGCTCAGATCACAGATTGTAATATCCGCTTGTAGACATACTGTACATCCACACCTCAATATAGCACATGCCAGTGACAGCAATATTGACATGTCAACTGTTCACAGGGTCATAGGACATTATTAGGCTAATGGCCAACATTAGATGAAATCCTAGCCATTATACCATGTTAAAAAATCCCTATATCTATATTATGAAAGATAGTATGACTATTGTGCGTATGTGTATATCTGTTGGATTGCATTAAATCCTGCCACTGTCCATATGGGGCACGTGCACCACACCATAACAGATTTAGCAATCGCACATGCAGTGGTCTGAAGATGGCTTGCAGAGGCTCACGGAAGGACTCTGCTTCATGATGCATGCATCGGATGTCATGTGGCCAGAGGTAGAAAAAGGATAGTGGATGCATGGGGCTACGTGAAAGGTTTCCCAAGTGGTAGTGAAATGAAGAGCGATGCAATGACCATAATGTACCACCAATCTCACACACACACACACACACACACACACACACACACACACACACACACACACACACACACCCACACAAAGCAGTAGATTGGGCCTGACTTGAACATTACACCTGTATAGGTATAAGAGATGAATACCATGCAGTGTAATGGTAGCAACACCACATATATATCTAACTATAACACTGTCACATTACATTTTATGGAGTATGCTCATCATCATATGCAGAGAAGAATATGTTGAGAGGAGTGTAGAACATGGATGTGGAGTCATATCCATGTGTAAAATTGTCTCAAAAGTATCGACACGCAAGTTGTCTGCTGTCAGATTAAAACTCTATATGTGTAGGTAATGTATCTTGCAAACACAGTGGGTAATGTTACTGCCACAGCACAGCTTTTCTTGATTACTGTTGGAGTGCATGTTATACAGGATGGCATAATCAGTGTATGCTACAGCAAGATGTTCAGCGAAGGGTCTGACATAGCTGTGGACTCGCATATCATTCTGAAATTGTCATAATAGTGATTGTTGAATGCAAATACAGTTGTCTGTAGTGGGAATAGAACCCCTACCTAATTATTTACAAAGTACAGTACTTAACGCAAGCACCACAGCACAAGATAGTTGATGACATTAGCAGTGTCTAGTGAGAAGAAGATGGTAATAGCAGTGTCCCGCATGCTTGTGTAAAATGGTCTCTTGAATGTCAACCGAGTGAACACAGAGACACACATACCAGTTGACCACTGTGAGAATAGATCCCCTATCTAATTATTTAGGCAACACAGTACTTAACGCAAGAGCAGTGTCTAGTGAAAAGAAGATGGTAATAATAGTGTCCACATGCTTGTGTAAAATGGTCTCTTGAATGTCAACCAATTGAACACACACACACACACACACACACACACACACACACACACACACACACACACACACACACACACACACACCAGTTGGCTGCAGTGAGATTAGAACACCTACCTAAGTACACCAGTTAGAGTACTCAGTATTTAACACAAGCACCTCTGCACAAGTCTGACTTTTACAATGCATCTGGATGATTTATAGTGGATGACATCATCACTGGATGTTTGAGAGAAGATAGTGGGAGGCCTGAATGAAATGGATGTGTAGGCATGTACAACTGTGAAAATATTTGTTCTCCATAGGATTGTAGGCTACATAGTTATACTCTTCTGAGTGCACGCACAAGTTGATCACAATGAAATTAGAAACTTTACATAAGTGCATCAGCTAAAAAACTCACTATTTAACACAAGCACCACAGCACAAGCCTGACTTTTACAATGCTGCTGGACAATTTATAGTGGATGACATCATCACTGGATGTTTGGCATACGATGTTTGGATGCCTGTATGAAATGGATGGGTAGCCATGTATGACTGCCAAGAAATTTAAGTTCTACATGATACCATATTGATGACAGGATACAGACTGATGTTCCTCTGATTATGCACACACACTTACAAATACAGACACACACACACACATAATGTGGCTGTAGTGCTAATCTATCACAGGTAATTATTTTGTTTCCATCTGTAAAACACAGTAATGATTCCAACACAACTGAAGTATGTATTTGCCTTGTCAGAGAGTGGTCTTTATAGATGATGCCATCATCATTATATGATCTGATTGACATATGTTATGAGAGTGGTGTGCAAAGTGTAGATGTGCTACTTATTGCTGTGTTTCCACTGTGCAGGTATACTTCAAGAGACAGCTTTACAGACTATATGCAAACATCTGTCAGAAATACATGTATCAAAAATGAGAATTGTCTGCTTTTTCTTAGTATGTTCTGTACATTACACACTTAAATTGTTACATACAGACAGATGCATTTTTGTAATCATACTTGTGTTCATATTTGAGAATAATTGCTGTCCATATTAGTACAAGTATGAGACAATCTGAATGTGTATTGTCAGTATAAAGATGTACATGGTATGTAAAAAAAAGCATTTTTGAAATGTATTTCTGTAGTGTAGTTGATATTTGGGAACATGTACTGAGATACCAAGTTTCAAGTGCATGGGTGCAGGTAACACATGACTACGTGTTCAGTCATTATGGTTGTGTTTACATGTACTTTAATGGGATGAAGACTAAATGGAGAGTAAACATACGTAATACATGCTAATAAGCCCTTTCTGTAGTGCACCACCAAGCAGCTCATTTGTGCGATTGATGGCAAAGTGTTTGCACATGCAAGATACACATGTAAGGACTCCTACTTGAACTAGAGAAGTACTTATCCACACTGGCTATGGTAGATACAGCTAACAGATACTATGGTGTTCATAAATACTTCTTATCAGAAATGTTGTGTCATAAATTGTCTAACCTTAAACGAGTATTTATATTGCTTTCCCCATTTGCATATAGTTAAGCGTTGAATAAAAGCAGGCCTCTGCTTCGTTGATTAAATTGTGAGATTTCTATTGGTTTGCTTTCCTATGCACAAATACACTAAGCAGAGAGACTCAGTAGTCAGCACTTTGGACAGTATTAAGTGTAAGAAACATAGCTGTTGCTTAGCTGACTCTGTGGCAGCAGGTGTAAAAGCATTGAGTTTTTATTTTGAGGATGATATAGGGTTCAAATCCAGCTCTGCCTAATAATTTTAAATATGTACTTGTGATATAATTAAATAATTAAATGTGATGATTATTTGAAATGTGAAAGGAAATGACTACGGTGAAGTAGTGTATATAAACAAAAAGTACTCAAGTGATTTATGTCAACAGTACATGTATGGAGTTACATACTGATACAGTCATCAAACTAAAAAAAAACTTTTTTAAGTGAAATTTTTAATATGAGTGCCTTTATTTACTTTAACTGTGTGTTTCCTTAATACAGCAGGTTTAAGTAGCATTGCACAGAGGTAACTGCACCGTGCCATTGGACACAAATAGCCATTCACTGTCCCACAGAGAGGACAAAAAGTGAAAGGCTTCTTTGGGAATTTATTATTTGTGTGTCGTTAGTGATTCTATTTTTTGACCAGATTAAAGGTGTGAAAATAAGGTAGAAAAAAGATGTGAAATGGGGACAAGCAGGAGGAGAAAGAACAAAGGAGAAACAATATAAGGATGTATAGGACAGAGGTAGGAAAGAACAGTAGCTATCCACTTCTTCAACAGTATGAAATGAATATGTATAGAATATTGGCTGAATTTGGACTGTCACCTCAACAAAGATGGGTGACAACAACGCAATCATGTTGTATAGCCAGTTGGACTAAATTAAGTGTGTCGTGAAGACATGTGCAAAGTGGAGAGCTATGTATGTGACAAAATATATATATATTTTTTGAGACAGGTGCCCATTTATAAATGATAGGTGAAGAAACAGATGCAGACACACAGGATAAAAAAGACAACAGACAGGGATGGTGAGGGACACAACAGGTTGGGGGACACCATGATTGGGGATAGGGAGGCAACATCGGATGCCCATGCCCATCAAATGTAGAGACAGTGAGAACTTAGTCCTCACCCTTAGAACTTTCATCACTGTCCCCCTTCTCAGCTTGCTGTTGGAGTGCTTGATGTTTTCATTTGCTCATTCCAGTGAGCATTTTCTCCATCTAGCCAAGGTGTGGACCAATGGTACTTTCCATAACCTCACATACCTGGCATCTCCTAGTGAGTGACAAAATCCTCACCCCTAAATACTCCTGGAGGGTACCACTGCACCAGCAAGAGGCAGTACTGCTAGGCTGGGTCCCAGATGTGCTGAGCATCAATGCAAGAGCCATTGGAGCTGAGGTAGTCTGAGCTACACTAGTTGGCCTACCTCCCTGTGCTGTAAAACATTTTGTTAGATGTCAAAAACTGATGATTTCGAAACTTTGTGACCACACATATAAAAACAGGGTCTATATTAGAACACTGAACATTCAAAATGTTGAGTGTTCTAATATCGAACCCTAGCAATTGAAAATAGAAAACATCGAACATTCAGAACAGCAAATTTTTTTCCTAGGGAAAAAATTTGCTGTTCCAAAGCACATACACACAACACAAGCACACCAAACAAACAGCAATTCACACACATACACCTAAACTTTTACACCTAACCCTACACTAAACTATACATACACCACTATCTATCTACTTACCTTAACCCAAACCCTAACCCTAAGGTCTGTCACTATCGCAGTCACCTCACCCGCGTCCTAACCCTAACTCACCTACCCCACCCTAACCCTTACATCCACACAATCGCACACTTACCTGACGTGCGCCCTAACCCTAACTCACCTAACCCACCCTAACTCACACGTCCACACAATCACACACTTACCTGAACCCAACCCGTAACACCAGAGCGCTGAAACGGACAACCAACTTCTTTCCCTAGGAAAAAATGTGTTTTTCTATTTCTTCGATATTTTCAGCGCTTGCTGAAAATTTGTCGATATTAGAACACTCAAAATTTCAATGTTCGGTGTTCTAATATAGACCCATAAAAATAATAAAAGAGAGATAAGGGTTGGGGTACGAAAAAAAAAAGAGATAATTAGTACCATCATATGTGATATACAATAAATTACTACAATATAAATAATTTATTTCTACTTTTGCATTTAAGTATACTTTTTTAACAACTATAAATTATAACTGATTGGTCCAAGTAATCATAACAATATGCATATATTGCACATTTGCTTAATTAAATATGTATGCCAATTTTGTTGAAATTAATATTAATCTTTTTAAGTTAATTTATGATATATTTGTTACCTGTGGGATTTGAACTGACATTTCAATGTAGTATCACAATTGACTCCTACAGCTGGCTTGTGCTAAAGAATGAAGCATGCATGTATAGGATTTTACAGTTAAGATGTGCATACTTAATTTGCTACTACTTTATAGAAGAGCAATAGTTAAGATAAAATAATACTTATGTTGTGCTGCATAAATACTCCTTGCTTCCCTAAGTCTTTCTAAATGATCAGCATGGGCTTCCCTGTTCACTGCAATCTCCTGGTCAGATGCAGAAGAAAAAAAAGAGAAAAATAGGACATTGTGCATAACAATCTCAATATATCCAGCTTTTTATCTAACTTAAAGTATCTTTATCTGTGTACTTACACAACTATGGGATGTCAGCAGTCCTGAACTCATCCATCCACTAGTTGAATGTATCCTGCTTGAGCCTTTTGGGGTCACTGTAGTGGTGCCTGCATTGTTCTCCAGTTTGTGGAATGCCAGTTGCATTGGAGATAGCATTGGCCAGACTATTCCAAGCCTCAGATTTGTACTGAGACCCATTATAGTCCCTCTGCAGCAGCCTTCAGCTTTGGCGCTTTACAATGAGCCCAAAAAAGATTCTGGATTCCTCCACACACCACCTTTGAGGCCTAAATTGGGCACCTTCCCTTCTAGCTCCAGCCATGTCCAATCAGGTCACACAGCAAAAGATAAAAGTGTTTTCCCACCAATTTGTGTTATTGCGTTTAATGCTAGTGCACAAACCTGAACAATCATTCCAACCACATTTGCACAATGTTAAGCAGAGAGCAACAGTGCTAAACAGAGAGGAAAGCGGTTTTTGAAATAGGAAGATTAATCTGACAGTTGGCATCACTTTATGGGTTGGTTGCTGCTGTAATTTTTACTTGATTTAACTTTGCAGACAGATATTGGAGGCATATATTCTATGACCTGGCACATTTGCTGTGTGGCTTTACACATTGATAAAAGTAATTTGTACAATGTGGGATTCAAATCTATGCAAAACAGACAAAACATATTCTTCCCTGAAGATGATTTTTCATCCTTGCCACAATAGAAGTGGTTGTCAGACATGCTCATTATTTATATACACATGACAGAGTGAGGGGTTAACCATGTACTGTATGTGTGTGATCTGACAAGGTCTTGATGTGTGTATGGATATCATTGAAGTCTGAAGTCCATCCAAGGCCAGAAAAGACAATTATAATTACAGAAACGTAACTGTCACACATAAATTCATATGAGCTCCAGTGCTTTACATACTTATTGTTAATTATAATTATGTTTACATTGTGTTATATTTCATAAAATTGGGTGAACAAGCATTACATGAACTACAAAACGAACGGGCACCCCACCTAAGTACCATGTTTAGTCATAGGCTCACCTCAGGCTTTGTGCCCACTGAATGGCACACAGCGACAGTTATCACACTCCACAAAGGGGGATCCACCACATACCCTGGGAACTACCTCCCCATTAGCCTGATGAGCCTGGTCTGCAAGGCTATGGAATGTATCATCATGGAACTTATAAACAATGACATTGGTAATTTCCAAACTCTGGACCCCACCAAGTTCGGGTTTGTAAAAGGCAGATCATGTCTATTAAACATGATAGACTTCTTTGAAGCGGTCACCAAAGCCATAGACGAGGGTAAGGTGGTTCACACAGCCTATCTAGATCTCACCAAGGCTTTTGACACCATCCACCACTGTGGAATTATAGATAAACTCACTAAATTAGATATAAATCCCTATGTCACAAGATGGGTTGCTAACTGGCTCACTGACAGAACCCACACGGTGAAAGTCCAAATCCGACTTCAGACCAGTGACAAGTGGAGTACCACAGGGTTCAGTCCTGGGTCTCTCCTGTTTGGTATCTACGTCTCAGAAGTACAAGCTAACACAGAAGGACTTTGGCTAACGAAGTTTGCAGATGACTGCAAACTAGGAGCCATAATCAAAACTCCTAACGATGTGGACATCCTACAAAAGGGCCTCACTGAATCAGATGCCTGGTGTCAAAGCCATTGCCTCAAGCTCAATGCCAAAAAGTGCATTGTCATCCCTTTTGGTAAAAACTCTGTACACATGAACTACCACATAGGCAGAGGTCGACTTAACACCGAAAGTGTGATAAGAGACCTTGGATTGCGATTCAGTAAGACAACATGTCTGTTGTGTGGTACATAGACATACAAAGGGGGAACCCAGTCTTACCCACTTTGCAGAGAGGCCTTAAAAGTTTGGAAATGGGCGATGGATACTCAATGCTTCCTGATAGCAACACTTATCCCGGGGAAATCCAACATAATAGCAGACAAACTCAGCCGAGCAATTCTGATGCATCACAAGTGGTCCCTGAATCCAATGGTTGCGAAAGAGATCTTTCACAAATGGGGCCAGCCTTGCTGCGATCTGTTTGCCACTCACCTGAACACCAAATAAAGCAGCTACTTCGCCCTTATTCCCCATCCAGGGATGTCAACCAGGGATGTTCTAGTTCACGATTGGTTCATAGGTTCATAGGTAGATACTAGGCTATCTGCCCTAGGGCATTTATAAGTCTAGCCAGAGTGTATTTGGCTTCCACCTCCCTATTAGATTAGCCTACTGTGCCTCTGTAAAGTAGGTCACAGAAGGTACCCTTTTAAGATTAGTTTACTGTGCTTCTGTCTAGCAGGGACACAGGAGAGATCCCAGGGGTGAATTTGTGATTTCCCATCCACGCGTCCAAATTTCGCTTGAAGAGGGTCAGCGAGGGGCTATGTCTAACATGAATTGGGATTCTATTCTAGAGTGAGGGGAGCCACTGGGAAATGAATCTGTCCCTCCAGCATGTCCTATTTATTTTTGTGCTGAGGTTTAGGTCCCTGGAGCGTGTAGCTCTAAGGGACTTGGATTTTTTGAGGTGGAGCATGTCCATTAATTCTGGGTTTGACATGGCTTTGTACGTCAGGCATAGATCGCCTCTGAGTAGGTGGTAAGCAACTGAGTAGAGCTGGAGTTTCTTTAGTCGAGCTGCATAGGACATCTGTTTGTAGCCCATGATCCTCTTGGCGAGGTACCTTTGGGGTCTCTCTGGGACTTCTCTATGCCTTTCCTCCCATTCCACTCATGCCCAAAGTAATACAGAAACCAAGACATTTGAGGAGTTCCAGGATCCTCATTGCTCCTTACTGGCCTCGACAAGTTTGGTTTCCTTTCCTGTGGCCCTACCTTTTGGAGGAACCATGGATTCTGGATCCATCTCCAGATCTCCTGATTCATCAATTGGGACAGCTCCACCCCTCCATCCACACCCTCAAATTGACAGCATGGCTGCTCCAATTCCACGTATAGCCAGGTGCATTCCCTTATCCCCAATGGTCAAACACATCCTAATTTCATCCCATAAGCCTTCCACTCAGAAACTATATTCTAGCAAATGGAAAAGGTTTTCCCTTTGGGCTATGAACCGTGGCTTAGATCCATATACAGCTCCTTTAGAATCCATTTTATCCTTCCTAACAACAATTTTTCATGAAGGAGAGGCAGCCGCTACAGTTAGAGTTCAATTAGCTGCCATTTCCAATTTCCATTTTGGTTTCATGGGAAATCCATCATGCAACACTCCCTCTGTAAAACCTTCTTAAAAGGAGTTCTTCTTCTTAGGCCCCCAATAAAACAACCTTTAGAACCCTGTGACTTAAATTTAGTCCTCTCATCTTTGATGTCTGCACCCTTTGAACCATCCTCGTCGTCAGACTTAAAATTGTTATCATGGAAAACCCTGTTCTTGGTAGCTATAACATCGGCTAGGAGAGTCTTGGAACTTCAAGCCCTAACTATTCCATCTCCTTACATTATCTTTCACAAGGATAGAGTCTGTCTTAGGACAAACCCTTCCTTTCTCCCTAAGGTATGCTCAGAACACAACCTGAATACTACCATTGAGCTAACTGTGTTTTTTCCAAACCACTCTAATAAATCAGAGTATAGACTTCACCAGCTAGATGTCCACAGGATACTCAGATTATATATACACAGGACCAAAGAATTCAGGAAATCTGATCAACTTTTTGTTTCCTTTTCTGACAAAAGGGAAGGCTTAACTGTTTCAAAAATTACTCTTTCAAAATGGCTTTCAGATTGCATATCCTTTGCTTATCAACAAGCTGGTAGACAATTACCGTTAAAAGCTAAATGTCACTCTACTAGGGCTGTAGCTACTTTATGCACCTTTAGATCTAGGCTCCCAATTGATACTATTTGTGCAGCAGCTACTTGGGCAAGACCACATACGTTTGTCACTCATTACAAATTGGATTTGGCCTCCCGGGACAGGTCTTCCTTTGGGTCCACTGTGCTGAAGAGTCTCTTTGCTTGAGCCACCCAGGATAAAGGTGCTAGGGACGCTGTGCCATCCAGCAAGAATTACGGCGAGATAGGACTACATAACATAAAGAAGTTATGTACTTACCATAACGTTCCATGTTTGTAGTCCCTCCCTCCAACCCCCTTCCCGTTTCTGGGGGATCTAGTGGACCTCTTTTTGGGGCTGCCTGACTTTGCTCTTTATTGTCCACCTGGAATGGATTATGTTTCTAATCCCTTCCTGTATTTTGACAGATTCTTTCTTTTTATTATTACCTGATAGGTATTTATTACTTTCTTGCAAACTAGATCTGGGAAATTGCCGTGAGGCACCATGAGATAGGGGCTAGCCTCGAGCCAGTAAAAAGCTCTTGAGCTTTAGTATAGGCCAAGTCGGAGTCGAATATCGACTCTGAACCCATCCAGCAAAAATATAGGCGAGATGGACTACAAACATGGAACGTTATGGTAAGTACATAACTTCTTTTTCTCTTATCCCTCTATACTCACCTACCAAACTTCTCCGAAGCTCAACCCAAGACCTACTAAAAATCCACAAACCCAAATCCAACACAGGGTGCAACTTATATAGCTACCATCCCTTTATTGCATGGAACAAACTCCCACTAGAAATAAGGTCCCTGACTCACCCCAAGCAATTTAAGCTAGCAACCAAAGACCACTTTAGAAAACACTGGTCCTGCCATTGTACTCACCCTCCCTGATTATTACCTACCTTTTATAGTACAGTCAAACTAACTTACTAAAAGTTCCCATTAACTGCTTCATCCTATGCTTCCTGTGCAACCTCCAAAGCTTCTTCTGTATTCTGCTCCCTTTAATTCTTATGTAACCTTTTAAGTTTCTGCTGCTCTGCATACAAAACCTTAGATTTACTCAACTCTCTTTTTAAACCAAAACATACAACTTACTCTACTTTTTTTACACTCTCCTTTTTGTTTATAGTACTGTTTTATCTGTCAACAATATACATGTATGTAGCTTACATATTTTAACTGCCAAAATTCTCTATTGCTATTGTTATTGAAATGTATCTGTATTGCTAGTTTTATTGCATTGTATATCTTTAGAGCTTTTCTCCCTGGGCCTCCGCTGAAAAAGGGCAATAGCTCAGCCGGACACTCCCGGTCAACAAATGTAAAATAAATAAATAAACAAAAGTTTGGCCTTAGCTGGATTAAAACCCAGAGTCAACTGTACTATAACCCTTTACTTACAACTGCTGCCACGGGAACAATGAGGCAGCTACTGTATATTTTCACATTCATTACTACATATATGTTCTGACCGCTGCACAATGCAGTTTAGCATGTTTGCTGGATGGCAAACCACACACAATACAATGTATCCATTTTGAAATTGTCTACTGTCTGCTTCCTGTGTGTAGGTGTTCTGGACCTGCAGGTGTTGTGGGAGCTTGCTGACCATCACTCAATGCCTCTTAGTGGGTTTGCATGATGGTAAGCAAAAGAGGAAACAATGTATCCGTTTTGAAATTGACTACTGTCTGCTTCCTGTCTGCAGGTGTTCTGGACCTGCAGATGTTGCTGACCATCACCTAATGCTACCAAGTAGGATTATGCCATGGTCAGCAAAAGAGGTAACAATGTATAATTTTTGAAATTGCTAAATTGCAATCTGCTACTGAGCCACACCAACGCCAAATAAAGAGTTCCTGTCCACTATCAGGGATCCAGAGAGCTCAGTGGAAAGTACAAAACAGCATGTGATTGATGTTGGTGCTGCTGTTTCAGGCAGGACAAGTATGTCCCAGGATGAGCTTCCAGTTCAGCTGTTTTAATAAATTTTTTTTGAGGGGGGGAACCTATTGATAAATTGATACAGCTAACAACACACATACACATGGGATTTGGTGGATGTGTCAACCAACTTTCAGTTAAAAGTATTGTTAATGGACAAATAAAGGCAAAAATTGCTCCTCCTGTGTTATTGGAAATGTGATGACAATGACTATGAACTTTCACCTCTAACATGCATGGCTCATACCTGTCCAACATACCAGGACAAAGAGCTAGCACAGAGCTTGGCTGTGTTCTTGCAGGCACTCACAGACACGTTTCACCTTGAGTGCCCATAAAAACACACACACATAACAGTTACATGGGTCAGTCATGAGGCTTATGGCTCAATGTGTTTCAGTGGCCATTTGATACTTTATCCAAATGTCTGCCTGTCTGTCTTTCTTACACACAACACACACACACACACACACACACACACACACACACACACACACACACACACACACACACACACACACTCACTCAATACCTTTTGTGTCAGCCTTGGCCTCCTGCCCCCTCCCCCCAAACAACACCCTGTGCAAATGATAACTGTGCCATATCCCGTGATTTTCTCTTTTTTTGGATTCAGGGATACATACGTCTTTTGCCTGATGCAAAGGGTAAATAGCTGACTGACTGCTTAGTATACTAGTATATATGTGTTTGTGATGCTCTTTTGCAAATTGTACTTCTTCCTTACAGGTTTTTGTAATGTGTACATCCCTCAACCTCTTAGACCAACAAAATTGGACCACATCATAAATAAAAGTGGGACAAAGGCCCAAAAACTGGGGCAATTTTGAAATATTTTGGTCTTACAAACTTAGAAAGTTGATGGAATGACAGGTTTTGCATTACCATGAATTTTCTGAGAGATATGAAGTCTGAAACTGAAATGTCTGTCATTATTTTCTAACTTCAGTCTTTAATGATTTGTCAGTACAAAACCGTAAGGCTAAACTCTGAAAATTCTGTGAAAATCTGTACGTTTGAGAGGTATGCATGTGTGAATCTTTGATATGTGAGGCCTATTAGTTGATAGAGAACACGTGTTGACATAAGTCAGTGCTGTCATATATTGATGTCATTACTGTAAAAATCACTCACCTTATACTTAGTTACATTAACAAGTAACAGTATGCAAGGATATGCCATTGATTTATGTTCTTAGAAGTTTATTTTTCTATTCCATACCCTGGAAGTCCGACAGTTGCAATAGTTTTAATTTAGGGCTGACTCTGTCTGATGCTAGCAGTACACAGCCATTACATTAGCAAGTAAAGGTTGTGAGCATTGTCTGGCATCAATGTTACTGTATGTATGTGCATAGTATTAATGTTTTGGCCCCTTAGGTGATGAGCATGTGTGCTATCCATTGCCTCTTGGAAATATAAGGGCATATTGTGCATACCTACATCTGTCTACACCCACAGTAGCTGCTGGTTCCCTCTTTGACTCCTCACCTGCATGTGGCTGTGGTGACCTTGTCAGTGGTGATGGGATGTGTGGCCTTTCCCCATGGTGTTTCTGCTGAAGCTATTTTCTCAGAATAATATTGTGAAGCATGGCACAGAAGGTAAACATTTTAGCACATGTACAGGGATTGTACTGCAGGGCTCCTCCAGATCTATCTAGGCATGAGAACTATATCTTCAGTAGCCCAAACATATGCTCTATGATATTTCCTGTTTGAGCATGTACATCATTATAGAGTTCTTCAGTTGGTGCGTGTGCATTTCTGATGGTATCATCAGCCACAGTTTGAGTACATAACCTGCATCCCCCCATAAATGACCCTGTGGGATATCCCGCCTAGAAAACATCTGATACAGTTGACAGTTGTGTCAGATATGTGAGTCATGGTAACTGCCTGGGTTGCCAGCGCACACATTCAGGGTGATTCCCTTAGCATTACACACAACCTGGCAGTTAATAGAGTGATAACCCTTTCTGTTTATGTGCACCCTTCCCTGTTCCCTGGGTGGTGCTTTGATTTCGACATGTGTACAGTCTATGGCATTCAAGACATCAGGGTAGTGTGCTACAGGGTAGAACTCCTGCATAGTTGTGGCTCTGTCCTCAGGTGTATGTGGAAAATGTATGTAGTCACTGGCATGTTGTATCATAGCATTCAGGAATTGATGTAGGATCCTGGATGATGATGCCTGTGACACTCCAGCATGTCTCCTGTTGCTCTTTGGAAGGTTACTGTAGCTAATATTCTAAGTGCTATACATACCTTAGTCTCCACCAGTATTGGTTCCCCTTGATTTGCCCTTGCTGTCAGTTGAGGATGACAGAGGTTGCAGAGTTCATGTAGTGTGTTTCTATCTACCTTGCAGCACTGTACAATTTCTATCTCAAGCAGACCATGAAAAGTTAAATGGGGTCTAAACACCCTTCTCCTTCTTGGCAATGGTGTATTAGCAGTGGCAGTATAAATCTGGGCCTGTTCCATATGCACATGAATAAGAGCAATAGCAGCCCCTAACATTCTTTCATGTAGACTAGCTTATGTGGCTGTATTCCAATAGGTTTTGGAATTTGCAGGCCAAACCAGCATTAAGGCTACACGATTGCTTTATAGCTTGTTGAATAGCTCCACCATCTTGGATTGGTTGATTAGCATACAGTTCAGCTGCTTATGTTGTAATCAGCATGCCACAATGTTTATAGTGTTTATGCAACTCTACACACTGTGTAGAGCTGCTTACTGAATGTAAAACAGTGAGCTATCATATGTGCGTCATGTCATGGCACCCACATGGTTTTAGTGGACCGTGTAGGTTTTATTGAATCCATACCGAAGGCTGCTGATATTACAACCAAATAAATTTCAGATATCACTTTATCTTTCTCATGTGGGGTCTTACCAGGGGAATCATGAGTATCATAGATGCCATGAGACCCAAAATCCTGAAGTATTCCCTCGCAGTGAACAAATTCTGAGTGGAAAACCTTAGAAACAGATCTAAATAAGGATATTTTTTCCTGTGGAGGAAAAGCTCTTTGACCTGAGGTGTCTAGTTGGCATCCCAGGAACACAATCCTGTGTGAGGAAGTCAAGAAAACCTTTGACTGTTCACTTGGAATTCCAGCTTGTGTAAGAGATCTCTCACCCAAGAGAGAGGTTCTTGACACTTTGAAAAAGGCTCTGCAAAGATAAGCAAGTTGTCTAAATATGCAAAAATGCAGATAGCCTATAGCCTGCCATGAGCTATAACTGGATCTAGACATTTTGTGAACACTCCTGGTGCAATGAATAGTCTAAAAGTTAAGGAAGAGAAAGTACAGTTATATAAAATCTTACTATGACAGTAGAAATCCTTCTATTCTTTGTTGCAGTGTTCATCATCTCTGGGATCTCCTGCCTAGGAGAGCCCAATGTCCGACCAGTATACCAAAGTCTTTATTACCTTGGAGCATCATACTTCAGACATATGCACCCCCCCCCCATGCAAGTGTAGGGCATAAATGTGATGTATGAATGCTGCTCCCAACTCAGAACTGAAATGCTACAGGAGAAGTGGGACCCCCGGTGAAAGGACAACATGTACATCCAAAAAAGGTAAGAAAAAGAGAAGGTGAAGAACCTCTTGGCCAGAAAGTACAACAGTGAAAAGAAGGACATCTTCTGTTATGGTTAGATTTTGCACAGGTGTGCTGTATCCTTCTTATCAATGCTGCAGTATTCATCACCTATGCGCGAGTACAAAAGATACCAAGAACGTAGGGAGGAGGAAGGCAAGGAGGAGATCTCCACAAACCCATGAATGCTAGCCTTGGCAAAACCTGCTTTGGAAATGACATGCAGTTTGTAATGTTTAATGAATGTGTGAAAGGAAGACCAGGTAGCAGCTTCAAGGATGAAGTTGGTGTTCAAACTCCAGAAGAAAGTCCCCAACAAAGCCACTGCTCTAGTAGAATGAGTTCTAACAGAAGCAGATAACTGCTTGCCATGAATGGAATAACAAAATGAAATAGCCTTGGAAATCTAGGAGGAGATGGTTTATTTAGAAACTGCCAAACTCAATGTCCTGGCTTGAAAGGAAACAAAACGGTAGTTAGACTTATGAAAGGGCATTGCTTTGTCTAAATAATACCTGAGCTGTCTATGTAAGTCCAAGGAATGAAGAACCTTCTCACTAGTGGACCGAAGAGAAGGAAAAGAGGAGGGAAGCTGGATAGTCTGATTAAAGGACAGCTCATTAGCCACCTTGGGCATAAAAGGACTCATATGGAGAGATACCCTCTCTCTATGAAAAAAAAAAAAAAGGAGGGATTGCCGTCAAGGCCTGAAGTTCAGACACCCATCTGGCAGAGGTTAAAGCAACCAAAATAACAGTATTCCAGGTGCAGGTGCAATGTTGCAAAAAAGAAGAAGCGGCTGACTCAAAAGGAACGTGAGTCAGTCTTTCAAGGACAAAATTAAGAGCCCAAGAAAGGGGGCTGGGCTTTTATGGGAATCTGATATGAATGATGCCCAGATCACCTACAGCCATATTTTTTACACTATAAAATGGCTAGCCCTGCCACAGCACACAGTTTGTGATCCATGTTCTATCATGAGGATACAGTACACCACAATAGATGCCTAATGTGCTTGGTCTGTACAACTCTTCCCACAATAGGGCACCATCTACAGTTTGAGATGGAAACATTCAGCATGTTTTTTAGAGTAAGAGAAACCCCACAGAGACACAGGAAGAACAATGCTAACTCCAAACAGGCATTGGTTGGAGGTCAGGATCAAGCCTTGTACCCTGTGCATAGGGGGTGATTACCTTAACAATTATGCCAACTGAACAAAACAATGGTACAGCCACTGCTACTGTATGATACAGAAATCTGAGCAGCAAAAACAGAGCAATTGAGGAAGTTAGAGGTGATGGAGATTAAGTGCCTGAGATGGGTGGTAGGATGCACATTGTGGGTTAGGCAAAGAAGTAAGGACATAAGAGCAGAAGCCAAAGTAGCTCCAGTTGCAGAAAAGGTCAAAGAGAACAGATTATGGTGGTTTGGGCACGTGTTGAAGAGCAGAATACAATCTGTTGAAAACAACTGGGTACAGACAGGAAGAAGACAAGAGGAAATGATGGCCTCCAGCAGTGAGGTGGATGGATTGTGTGATAGAAGACCTGTGGCAGTCAAGCACAAGTGTGAAAGAAGGTAGGAGAGTGACATGACACTTTGACCCCATGTAGAAAAATGGGAAAAAGGGGGGGGTTGATGATGATGATGGTGATGATATGAAGGTTGCCTTTTAGAAATTACTTGAACTCAAATGCAGAGGCCAGAGGAAGATTCAGTGACAAACGGGCAGATATTGCTGACAAGGGAGCTTTCACTGAAGAATAGGCCAGACCAGCATCCAGCAGTTCACACAGGTAGGAAAGAACCAATTGGATGCCCACTGAAAAGGGATCCTGGTGAAGCTTAAGACTCCAGACAAAAAATATATTCCACTTGGACATATATGACTTTTTGGTAGTGGGTTTCCTGGCCTCCTGCAGGATCCTAAGCACATCCTCAGAAAATTAGTGTCAGGAAGCAATCAACCCCCTATCACCAAAGGTGTCAGTTGAAGAGTGAACAGGTAAGAGTGAAGGACAGCTCCTTTGTCCTGTGTGAAAATGTCCATATGATGAGGTAACTTGTGATGATTGCCCCTGGCAAGATGGAATGAGAGGGGGAACAAGTGCTGTCTGGACTAACAAGATTCTTGGAGTCATTCTTTGTCTTGTGCAGGACTATGTAAAGAAGAAGAAGAAGTAGGGGAGGAAAGGAAAACAAAGGAACATTCCCTTCCAAGAGAAAGACATGGCATCCACTTTGCAAGCCAAAGGACTTGGGACTCTGAAACAAAACTGAGGAAGTTGTCTGTTCAGAGAGGAGGCAAATAGACCCACTTGAGGAATACCCCACTGATGAACTATGTCCAGAAACAAATCTCTGTGAAGTATCCATTCACAATGCTGTATCCTAGACCTGCTGAGACAATCTGCTTTAAGACTGCATTCTGAAGGTATGTAAACTGTCTGTAGACCTGTAAATGGATGGCTATTTCCCATACTTGTAAGGCTGGACTGCAAAGTAGGTAAGTCCTTGTGCCCCCTTGTTTTTTGACGTACCGCATGACCATCATGTTGTCTGTATAAACCTTGAAAGAACCTGGCACCCAGAGCAAGTGGAAAGCTCAAAGAGTCAGAAAGAGAGCCCTCATTTCCTTGATGTTGATGTGATCCATCCTCTACTGAGGGGACAAAACATCCCTGAATCTTAAGGGTGCCTGAATTGGCTCATGAACCCAGGTCTGAAGCATCTGTGAAGAGTTAATGTGATGGCTGAGGAGGATGGAATGGAACACCTGGATTGAGCAATATTTGCTGAATCCACCAGTGACATTCCAGTTTGAGACAAGAGAGCAGAGGAGCCAAATAGTCTAGTGGGTGGCAGTGCTGAAGCCACACTTATCTCGGCTATTAATAAAACTTTCTCATATGAAGCCGGCCCAAGAAAGTTTGGGGATGGTAGAAGCCATGAACTCTAGAGCCCTGAGAAACTCCCTGGACAGAAGACAGGACAGGGGAATCAGGAATCAGGAAAAGAAAGTAATTTGTGAGAGACAAAACTTTGGAGGCAGAGAGAGAGGCTACCATTGAACAATTTGGATCCTGCAGCCTAGAAAAATGTGATCATGTGATGGAGTCAACATTGACTTTTAAAGTTCACAGCGAACCCCAGGCTGTGTAATAAAAGCCAGGTAAAATGAGGATCCTGCACTAACTTGGATTTGAATAGTGCCTGAAGCAAGAGGCCATACAGATAGGAAAATATCTGAAGCCTACAAAAGACACCACTGCAGCTAGGCATTTGACAAATACCCTTGGGGCTGTTGAGAGCCCAAAGGTCAAAGCAGACAACTGAAAATGTAGGGAAAAAATAGAGAAATTTTCTGAATAGAGGGTGGATAGGAATATGAAGCTAGGCATCCTTTTGGTCCAGTGAAACTAGAAAGGCCTGCTTTCCCATAGCTCTACTGTCCTTATCTGAGGGAAGGAGTTTAGAAGAGGGCAACAGCCTAGAAGGTGTATCAGTAGACACATAAATCACCCTTGCATCAGATGAAAGGCATTTGTGCAAGAACTTGCAGGCCAGGCATCCAGCATCTTAATGAACCTGTCATGCTTCTTAGGGTTTGAAGGTTGGGAGTCTGGTGCCAGAGAAACAGCTGAGAATGTATCCAATAGAGCAGACAACATAGGAGGGGCAGCAGAAGGCTTAGGAGAGTCTCTGTAGCAACTTATAATACCTTTTCTGAACAGCTGATAAGTGGGAGCAATCCCTTTTAAAATGTTCAATCTGATAACTGGGAGCAATCCCTTTTAAAATGTTCAATCATACGCAGGACCAGGTCTCCAAAGGATAGTTCCTGCAAAGAGAGTTAGGACTGACAGAGTCCTCACCCTCCGACCAATTGTCTAAAGAAGAAGGTAACCGAGGAGTAACCAAAAATGTCAGCATCAAAGTCAGAATCCTCATTCAAGGACTCTAGGTCCCGTGTCTTTTTGGAAGAGGACCATGGGGGTGCAGGAAATGAAACCTTCTGATGAGGCTTTAAAGCCATTAAAGCATTGAACAAGCCCTGAGTGAAGTCCTGCCATTACCTTTGTGGATCTATGGCAGCTGACACCACATGTTTAGACTTCTGTCTGTTCTTTAAGGGGACGTCCACACTGAGAAAATATAATGGTTTAGACCCCTGTCTGGTTTTGATCGAGGTACCCAACACCTCTTCCTGCCAAGGATCTGAGGAATCCCTTTAGATTTCTCAGAGATAATCAGCCTTTGTTTCCTCTCAGTGTCTGCAGTGGGCATCTGCAAGGAGTGAGAAGTAAGTTCCATGACAGGCTCTGAGAAGATTCCAGCAGAAGAAACCGATGGCAATACCAGACTGTCCTCTGGGTTTTCATTCATCTCAAGAGAGACATCTGGTGGAGGCTGGACAGCAGCAGGCTCAAGCCTAAATTTCGTGGCCTTATTCTTGAGTGGTGGCTGTACCTCAGGGTGAGAAATTCTGCCATGGTATCTTGAGCCAATAGTTTGAGATGCTGGGTCTCATAAAAATGGAAAGGGAAAATAATGGCTATGTAAAGTCATGGGTAAAAAAGCCTGACAGAAGGAACAGTGAGTGTGGTCATGAGATGCACCTTAGTAAAACAGGCACCTATCATGGCAGTCCTTATGGGGACTCTTGCCTCCCACACTGACATTTCCTGGATGACATGTAACCCACTGAAAGAATCGAATAAAAGGAAAAGGAACCCCAGTGGATTACTTATCTTTAAGATGTAGGCTCAGTACAACTATCAAAGTGATGGGGGTTCAGACCAACATACAGTAATGGCATTCCGACTGGTGTCAACAAAGTTCATTGTTGGGAGTGTTCATACATCACCTTAATGCCCTATATTTGTGCAGAGACCATACATCTGATGTATGATGCTCCTAAGTAATAAAGGCACAGGTAAACTGGCCATACACTGGGCTATCCTTGGCAGGAATTCCAGAGGTGATGAATACTGCAACAGGGATACGGAAGGATATCTGATAATGTGATCCAGACATACAAAACCTTAAGAAACGTCTGAATTCTGGATGAATAGGGATGTGATGATAACCATCTTATAAATCTAGTGTTACCAGGAAACTTGAAAGAGGAAGAAGCGGTAACAGGTTGTGAAGTGACTTCATTTGAATTGGAGCACCATCACTAACAGGTTTAGGAAATAATGATCCAGAACTGGTCTCCAATAATTTGCTTTCTCTGGTCCTAGGAATATCCTTGAATAAAAACTCTTCCCCAGTTGGTATAAGGTACTGATTCTATTAGTCCTTTGCACAGCACATGATGAAGAACAGGTGGAAATAAAAGATTCTGATCTGGAGAATGATGAATGACCCCCGGAAAGGAGGAATTTCCTCGCACTGCCAAATGTAACCTTGATGAATGAAATTTAGAACACGGTGGTGAACATTACAAACAATGCTCTGGTGTTGCTATGGGGGCAAGATATGCCCCCATATATGCTAACTTAGTTTTAGCAATGTGGGAAAAAGAGCATGTTTTTACAAGCAAATATTTTTCAAATATTGACTTATATCTAAGGTTCTTGGACAACATCCTGCTTTTTTGGAAAGGTAGTATTAATGAATTTGATGAATTTATGGGATATCTGAATAGTACAACATCTTTTCTTAGATTCACTTTTCAAATAAACATAGATTCATGTGAATATTTGGACATAAAATTATATAAGCAAGAAAATCAATTGGAGTCAAATATTTAAACAGAAAATCTACATTTTCAAATTCGTACTTGCATTATAAAAGTTGTCATCCTTCCTTTCAAAAAAGAAACTTAGTTAAGGGACAAATGGTTAGACTCTCGAGAATGATAAGTGATGATGAAAAGTTTAACAAAGAAATAGACAACTTGCTCAACATGTTTGTTGAGAGAGATTATCCGAATGAATTGTTGGTGAACATTAGAAAAGAGATAACCATTAAGAGGTATTTGGATTACAAGCATATTTTAAAGTATGGCTTAGTTAATCAAAATATGAAAGGTAGTGACAACACTAATAAAACAAAAGCAATGATATTGCCATACAGTAATTACACGCCTATTTTTGCAAGTAATATTAGAGAAGTATGGGATAAGGTGTTTGTGAATCAAACTGAGATTTTGCAAGAATTAGGTGTTTCTCCGACCATAGTTTTTGGTAGAGGTAAAAATTTAAAAAACTATTTTGAAAGTGAAGTTTAATTTAGAGAGTCGAAAATGAAAAAATGCGGATTCTGTAGGTGGTGTAGGTACATTATGGATGGTACATATGTAGCAATAAAAGGGTATAAAAGAACTATTAGATGCTCAGGACATGCAAATTGTAACACCAAGTTAGTTATCTATCTGGCAACCTGTTTATCCTGTCAAGCTTTTTATATCGGAAAGACCATAAGAAAGTTAAAGGAAAGGATAGGTGAGCACATCAGAGATATTAAAAATAAGAAAGAGACTAACTCTCTGTACATGCACAGTTTAGATTGTCAAGATTTCAAAAAAATTTTGTTTTTTGTCATAGACAGGGTTCCTCAAAATATGGATAAAGAAGGTGATGTCAATGCCTTACTTGAGTACAAAGAATGTCTATGGCAACTTAGATTAAATGCATGTAGTAAGCCAGGTATCAACGAAAATATTTCTATAGCAAGTTATTTAAAAATGAATTCATATATTATTTAATAATAACAAAAATGAATTCATACAACATTTAATAGAAAAATTAGTTAAAGAGTAAGTATATATTATTCAAACAAACTATTATAAAGGGTTATTAGTTTTTAATAAAAAAATTTTAATAATAATAAATTTTTTTTTTAAAAAATTGTTTAAATATATTAACAATATAAATTAAACACATTTATATTTAAGTTTACAAAATACATACAATTTGAATTTATTAATACTGACCATAAACACAGTTATAGGATTCTCTATGTATTTTTAATAACAAGAACTGTACAATAGGTATGTTTAGTGTGCATATAGGTAGTTTTATATAGTATTATGTGGTAATACACATTCTATAGTACTGTATTGTTTTATTATTTCTTGGTGTTGTATGTTCTTATAATTGTTTATAGTTTTTACTAATTATTGTTGTTTAACTAGATTAATTAGAGTTTTAATTAATAGGCTGCTTTGAATTGAATTGAATGACACTCAATTAATAAGAGTATAAAAATCAGCTGTTTTTTCAATTGTTTTAACTCTGAAGAAACCCGTGGTTGGACGGGTGAAAGCGCTAAGTTCGTTTATGTCCATTAAACCATTTTGGTGTACTTGTGACGAGTTGTTACTTTTCATTTTTACCAGTTTTTTAATTTTTCAAGAAATTTAGAAGCCAATTGTCTGCAGCAATCTGTTACCAAAATATATATATATATATATATATATATATATATATATATATATATATGGAGATTTAAGACTTTCTGGAAGAAAAAGGAAGCTAGGGTGGGAGTTGGTCACAACATCTCTTTAATAGTCAAACATATTGGACTGTCCTTTGTTTTGGGAGGACAGGGATTTCTTTTTGGAACTCCTTGCCATTCCTTCTTAAACATCTGTTTACCTGCATGCTGTTGAGACTGTTCTGTTTTCTGTCAAAAATGGAAGAGGAGAAAGCAAATCTCTTGGACAATTTAGAAACGGAGAGCTGAGAAATCTTAGAGATTCTTTGGGTCAGCTTACCCCTTTCATCACACTTAGTGATCACATCTGCAACAGAGGGGCCAAACTCTGAATTTTCATCCAAGGGAGAATTTAGAATTTCATTTTAACATCATCTGGAGGGTTCTGAGAATACAGTCATGCAAGCCGCCTTAAAACAGTATCAGTGGCCGTAGCTCTAGAAGAAGTATCAAGAATTATACACACACTGCAAACAATAAGTAGTGACCTGTGCAAATGAATAAACTAAGTTATTTAAAGCAGAGTTTTCCTTACAAGATGAAGCGGCAGATAAAAGATTCCTAATATTTTCACAAATTGTGAGAACAAACTTTAACACAGGAAGCTTACAATTCAAAATTCTGAAAAGCAAAGTTGCAGAAGAATATACTTTTTTTCCCATACTTATAAGTAATTTTCCCATCCTTATCAGAAAGAGTAGAAGTGGAATTAACTAATTGCTTAGCAGCAGTGGGATCAAATAAAGTTATAACTGCTGGGTCAGGTTGTGGAATAGCTTATGGAAATTTTAAAAGACTGAGGAATTTATACATCCTAACTACCCTTTCAGGGGCTGCTGGCTGACTATCAGGTAAATTGCAGGCAGTAATACACACATCCTCTGAAGCAGACAGAACGGGAGGAATGGGTGTAGTTTCTGGAAAAATCCTTCTAAAAAACAGCTTATAGTATTTTCTGGGAGACTGAGAAACCTCATTGTTCTCCCACTGAAAACACTGGCACAGTCCAGCAATAATCTCAGAGAAAAAGAAACCCTCAAAGGGAGACTCAGAAAATGAGCTGTCCTCTGAGTCTAAATCAGAAATCTGAGGGGGAAAAAAAACTAAGGCCATCCCTGCATCTTCCTGTTCATATTCAGAATCCAGAATATCTTCAGGAAAAGAGGAATCCCTCTTACTTTTACCTGAGACCACTTTAAAAGAAGGCTCAATAGCCTAAATTAAACCCTGAGCCAGACCCAGTAAACTACTCCTGTCTAAAAAAATTTGAGGAGGAGTAGGTACATGCTTGGCTTTCTGTTTCTTTTTGACAGAAAAAATGAGGCCAGCCATGTTACTAATGGTAGCAGTTGCTTCCCCAGGGATGGGCTTAACATTCTGGTACAACAGGGGAAACCTTCCCTGTTCCCTCTCCCAGGACTGTGAAGAGTGGCTCTCCCTTGCCCACTGAGGGGACTCCAACAGCCACAGAAAACATGGCTAATGCAATGGTCCATAATGGCTGTAGTTGCTACACCAGAGATATCCAGAATAAAAGATGAGTGATCTGAGGTACAACAAATAGACACAGCAGACTCACCCACCTGCAGCTGAGGCAAACTGCTAGCCTCTTGTGGTGGCAAAGGCTTGGTGCTTAACTTTCTTTTGGTGGTTGGAAGAAGGACCAGCTGGGTTCTATAGTCAAGCTGAATCTTTCCCATGGAAGACAAGCAGCAATTGCCAGTGAAACTACCAGTTCACAAAAGTTACTTTTTTTTTTTTTTACTTAAAAAAAAATCAGTAAAAAGGACTTTCAAATACTATGCCAGCCTCACCATGGAAAAATAAACACAATGTCTCTATAGAAAATGTGTTTTCAGTTTGTTAACATTACTTTTAAACCAGAAAAAAATGGATCTCGGTTTAAAAGTATGTTACAGTCTTGGAACAGTCCATTAAAACACAACATTCCTTTAAAATTGCTTTCCTGAAGAGGACAGTAATAAAACATTGATACAATACATTTAAGAAAATTGAAAGTTTTTTTTCCCCCAAAGGAAATGTATCTTCCTAGCAAAAGAAAGCAAAAGCCAGCTATCGATCCTTAAAAGCCTCAGAGGAGCATATTCTTTGGCAGCAGTAAAAGCTCAAGATGGTTTTACACCCAAACTTGCCTTTTAGTCAGCTCAGCTCAAGCTGCTTGACAGTTTGGGTGTGTGGAAGGAGCCATGAAGCTTCAGAAGCTGGTCTGACATTCTATCCTTGTCAGGGTATAACACATATAGCTAAGACTACTGCTGCAGTGATCAATATGTTGAACATGATGTTTACAGATTAGTTGTACTCCAACCCCATACTTTTCACTATGTGTAAAAATTTAGAACTGAGAGCTGTGGAATTGTAAACCACACAAGGACAGGCCTGACATCCAAAGAACAAAGGTCAGTGACTGTAGTGAGTCACAAAGGACTTTCTGCAATTTGTTGACTCTACTCATGTTGACCATCAGACTTCCCATTTGTGGACTGTATCCATTTGTTCCTTCATATTAGGTGACTTACCACCAGATGTATGAAGGCAAGAGCTGTTTGGGAGGCATCATATAGGCAATTATGAGGGTGTTTTCTTTCCTTGTGGGTATCCCAGCTGTGAAGAATTTTATAATGTCCCTAGTCATCTTTAGTATAGTGGTCACTGCCTGTCATATGGGTAGCCAGGATTCAATTATTTGATAGGGGGAGTGGCTCTACCTTTAGTACAAACAGGGCTATTTTGCTACTAGGTATCCTCATATTTAAAATTCTTCAAGCAGCTCACTGCCCTACCCTTAGAGAAAAAAAACTTCCTCTAAGGGAACAGTACTACTCTTTAAGAAGCAGCCAAGAGGACACACTTATATTCACCAGACCTAGATTCAAACTTACTATTGGAGAAAAGGCTTTTTCTAAAATAGTACCAACTGTATGTAACTACATATCTAAAGAAGTTAAAAGTAATTAAACTGCAGATACCTTCAAGAAAATGCTGAAGGAGATCCTATATCAGGATGTCAAGTGCATTTGGCATCCTATATCAGGATATCAAATGCACTTGCTTCTGGGATATTGGCTAAACCATTGATTACTTAGTCACTGCATGAAAAGACAACTTAACTGACTGCATCTATTATGGAAACTGAATTTATCCTCAAGTCTTAGTGAGTACCTTCATGAGATGGAGCCTGTTTTTTCACAAAATTTCACCAAGACGACACTGATTTATAGACTGTATTTTATATAGCATATATCATGGATAAAGGTAGGTTAAAAAAAGATAGCTGGGAGCACAAAACCCAGGATACAAAAGTGTCCAGTCCTGAATGACAGTGTAGCATCCTTAACACACTGAAACATTCCTACAACGGGGCTAGTCTAGGCTCAGGGGGAGGATGGCCTACTGTTGTAGAAGGAAGTAGCTGTTGTTTGTCTTTCGACTCTTCCCGGTTATGGGTCACCACAGTGGAACTCTGGTCCGCTAATGATAGACAGTTGGTTTTTATGGTATTGAGTTGCCAGCCCGATGCCCAACCTTCAATGAAGGCACGCCCATTCGAAGCATGTCTTTCGAATGCCCACTCGACTGTGGGGAGGACATGCAGACTCCACACAGAAGGCACTCCCAACCCAAACCGAGAATCAAACAGGAGAACCTCTTGCTGTGAAGCAACAACGTAAAAGGAAGTAGTTGTCCACAAAAATCACAAAAACTGATAGGCCAAAAAAGAGCCTTAAAACTGATGGAGTGGACTACTGAGGGAAAGAAAGAAATTATTTATTACTATTAAGTAAGAAGCCTAGAATTTCTGGACAGAAGATGTACAAAAATATTTAAAAAGAAATTAGAGGAAAGAAAAATACTTGCACAAGAAAAGCTGTCAAAAGTTTCAAATAAAAATTTGTGTTCATTAATACAACAGATTTATGAGAAACATTACACAGACCAAGAAACCTTGGATCTTTTGGAAAAAAAAAAGAGACTGAGGAAGTGCAAAAATTTAAAGAACAAAAGCTAGAGATTTTTGAAAGGTATAAAATATATGGACATGGGAAAGAAAGAGAGATCTGATATGGTTCAATATTTATGCAAAGGAGAAAGCCAAATTAATACAAAAAGCAGCCCCAAAGATAGTTGAAGAGAAATACAGGCAAAGACATCCAAATATGAAAAATTTCAGAATACAAACAAATAAGATCACAAAGAGGGAACTAAGTACTGAAGATTAGTAAAGCTGAAGTTTAAAAAAATAGAAGCTGAAGTTATGGAATACCTCCGAACTGAAGGATTTAGTGTAGAAAGTCCAACACAGGTTATATCACAGTATGGTTGAACAACAAGTTCTTCAAGTAAGGAGAAAATGGAGGAGCAGGATACATCTGAAGAAGACATCTGGACATGGAAAAGAACAAGAGATTTAATATAGTGCAATAGTAATGCAAAGGAGAAAGCAAAACTAATCCATACAAAAAGAGCAGCACCAAAGATACTTGAAGAGAAATATAGGCAAAGGCATCTGGATATGCAAAATTTTACAATACAAAAAAAAAGAGGATTAGTAATGGAGAAGTTAAAGAAATAGAAACTGAGGTTATGGATTACCTGCGAAATGAAGGATTTAGTGTAGAAAATCTAACTCTCATAACATCACAGCAGGATATAGCAGTGCATCCCCAGATTAGGGAGAAACCAGTGGAGCAGGAAAAACATGATCAGTTGCCATATGAAGATACTTTGCAGCCTTCCATAGGAAACCAGTATAAAAATTCAGCTGGAGTTGCACAGAAAAGGAAGGAACAGGAAACTGTGGCAACTCTGACATGGTCAGTGTTGTGGAGTGATAAGCCAGTGACTTCCCATATGAAAGAGCAATGGATGACTCAGGATGAAACTGAAGAGAATGTGGCACAGGAAGATGCTCCGGAACTTTCTGTAGAATCCTCGCAGGAAATGGAGAACAAAGAATGTGCCCTCAGTTTAGAAGAAAATGATCTAAGGGAAGAGTTGTTTGATTTAATAGAGTTGGGCATATTAAGATCAATGAAAGAAATAGACTACAGAAAGTCAATAAAACCCAAAAAGTTAGAAGTTTAATAAAATAAATGAACTCAGTAATTAGGACTAATCATAGAAATTCATGCAATATAACAGAAGTAAATAGGGTATATTACTGTGCAGCTAAATTAATAACAGATAAAGTCTTATCATAAAAACACAGGGCAGTAAGGGAAAGGAAGAGGAGAAATCAAATGCCATCATGGAAGCATCAAATAGAGAAAACTATAAAACAATTAAGATAACAAATGTCACTGTTATTAGAGTATACAAGAGGGAACAGATCAATAAAAATACTCGGAAAGATAGACGTGATAAAAGCAATGCGCAGTATCAGAACAGGTCAGGATCTGTCACGCACTATCGCAAATAATAAACTAAAAATAGCAAAGGCAGAAAAACTTAAAAGATATGCAGATAAATATAAAGGACAAGTACAAAATAACCAATTTATTGATGACACAAAAAAAATTTTATAGAGAACTGGGAAACAAGGCAAAAGGAATTAAAACACCACAAAAAAAGAAGAAATCGATACATTCTGGAGAAATATCGTTAGCCACCCAGCGGTGTAAACCTTGGCTCTAGATGATTGTCACTGTTGAAGTAACACATTCATCTTATGTGCAAAAATGGGAAAATGGGGTTGTGAATGAATGGATGGATCTATGAAGATCCTGTGGAACATAACAATGTTGCTGAATGGAGAGAAGAAGTAAAAGAAAGAATTAGAAGTTCAAACATACAGGATATGAAATGAGTTAATGTAACAGCCAGAAAGATTGAAACAAAGTTAAGAAAAGCTCCTAATTGGAAAACCCCAGGACCAGATGCAGTACCTAACTTCTGGCTGAAAGTATTAACATCTTTACATGAAGATTTAGCCATGAGTAAGAACTATTTATATGTGCACCCCCCCACAGACACCAACCTGGTTAACAACAGGAAAAACAATACTCCTACTTAAGAATGAACCTGCAAGCTGTCCTAAAAACTGTAGACCAATAATATGCCTTCCAATGACATATGAGCTATACACTGGAATTTATGCTGACTGAGTTCATAGTCATTTAGAAGAAAACTCAATCATGGCAAAAGAACAAAAGAAAGTCATATGGAGCAAAGGATCATTTGTTGTTAAAGTCATACTGGAGAACTGTAAAAAGAGGAAGAATCTAAGTATGGCATGGACAGACTGCAAAAAAAAAACATTTACCTGTATTCCACATTCATGGATAAAAGAGCATTTAAAATGTATAAGATATAACCTGCATTGATCAGTTACATTATAGCAACCATGAAACACTGGCAAACCACTTTGCAGTTAAGCCATGATAAAGTACAAATTATTATTCCAGAGATAAACATTCAAAGGGGGATATTCCAGGGTGACTCTTTGTCACTGCATTACCTCTCAACCTCTTAGTGCAAGAAATCTGGACAAAGCCTGACAACATATTTTAAATATTTCACGTAGTTTAAAAACAAAGAATAATGCTCACTACACTCTGTTAGCCTGATAATAAACAAGACTTATAAAATACAACAAAAAAACAGGCTTAAATAGTGGGAAGTATACTTGCTGTGTTCAATTCAAGTCAGTCACAAAAGGTAACCAAATGTTCCACAAAAAGAAACGAAGCTGTAACCTATAAACCGCTTTACTTTGCGAACTCTTAATCCAATAAAAAAAGAGTCAAAATCACCATAGAGTGTTCATTCGAACCTACTCATCCACTGGGCAATAGCTTGTAGAAAAAACACGCAGCCAGCATGTAAAAATAAATCCAAGCGTCCAGTAGAAACCACGTTTATTAAAATAATTAGAACACAGGGCTAGCGCTTTCAACGAATCTTCATCAGGCCACTAACAAACAAACATACTAGCATCCCTTTTATAGCAAAATGCTAGAGTCAACTACTGATGTCACATCCTGTTTGGACATACTGAAGTCAACTCTGATGTCACATCCTGTTATACATAAAATATTTAAACTGACATCACTTTTGTAGTAAAATGCTACAAACAACTCTGATGCCACATCCTACTAAATGTAAAATCTTATAAAATGTTTTAAATCATTTAAAATATTTAAAATATATATGCAGACATTTTGTAAACAGTGTACAATAAAAATGTTCTAGAGTAACATTTCACCCTACTTTAACTGCTGCTGCATGTAACATTCAAAATGTTTTAAAATAATTTAAATATCTATATAACCATCTCATAGACAGTATGCAGCAAATAAGGTGTTTCACAGTTACATACTATCTTCCTATAAATACTGCACTTATATGCATACTAGTAACAAAAATGGCACGCATGTTTAGTATTTAATAATAAGCGATATAATCCCATTTGAAATACTTGTATGTATAAATACATGTTTAAAATAGGGATCAAATTAATAAAGATATTAATATCTACACATGAGCTATTTAGCATAATTATAACTGTACAAAAATAATCATTCAAAAGACTGCATCTAAAATTTGTACAGCGTGTGCTTCTAAATATCATAATATCTGTAACAGCATAAATCATTCAAAACAGATATGTGCACACGCAAAGATGTTGATAGCTGATATTATAAACATAAAAATATATGAGACTAAATGTGCAGAATCAGGTGAAATATGTGCGCTGGATGAGAGAGGAATACATGGTATATCAGCATCTTTCATAGCAATTGGCCCCTAATAAGCCTGCAGAGTAAAATACAGAGACAACGATGGAGACAGAAATGGAAAAATGTGAGGTATGAAAATGTTATAAATATAAAGGTAAAACCAGCCAGAAGTTAATAAAGGGTGGCAAAGGGGTGAAAAGCTTCAATGAAGTTTCCTAGCTTTAAGTATAGGTTTGATGGAGACTCTGTCATTGAGGCCTGGGTACAAATCAGCCCTAAGCCTGATGATCCATTTGGCCTCTATCTGTTCCGTGGTGTTAAAAATATCTCCTCTTCTACGAGATAGAACATTGTTTTGAATTACTTGAAACAAAAAGCTATGTTGGGTAGATGTATTAATTACATGCCTAGACAGAGCATTTGAAGAACATCTGACTTTGATTTTATATAAGTGTTCCCTAATTCGGTCTTTAAACTTTCTGTCCGTCTTCCCTACATAAAACGCAGGGCAGTGTACACAGGTTGCCAGGTACACCACATGGCAGGTTTCACAAGTGGCAGAAACTGTGAAATGAAATTTTTGTCCTGTAATAGGATGACTGAATTTATCAGTTTCTTTAATGAATTTGCAATAATTGCATTTTTGACATTTTTTAGTCATCTTATGATTACTAGTTGTATTTATGTCAAACCTATTTGGACCACATAACATTCTGTGTAAATTCAACTTATTTTTATATGTAAATTTTGGTTCTTGGCTCAATATCTCAGAAATAACTGGATCTGTTAGCAAGATGTCCCAATGTTTTCGATATATGCTTTCAATACTATTTACATCTTGTGTAAAATGTATCGGTATTCTGATAACTCCACTGCTAGTTTTGGTGATGCTACTATCATCTCGTTTACTAGAGAAGTAGGGAAAAGCCCTACCTTCTCTCAATTCACCTATGATACCTAAAGAAGCATCAACTTCTGTTACCGTGTAAGACCTGTCTATAAATTTATTCCTCAAGTCTTCTATGCCTGTTTTAAAGCATGAGTCTTCAGAAAACAGCCTAGATACCCTCATGGCTTGACTTTTGACGATGTTACCAAAGACATGCTTAGGATGCATGCTGCTTCGATGGAGAAAATTATTTCTATAGCAATCCTTTCGAAAAACTCCAGTGTTAAGTATACCATTTGGTAGTTGCTCAACATATACGTCTAAATAGGGTATGACATCTTTGGAATTAACCATAGAAAATCTTAAAAAACTGGTGTCTTGATTTATTTTATCATAGAAAGACCTCAATTGTTCTTCATCACCTTTCCAAATAAGGAAGAGGTCATCTACAAACCTAGTGTAGAAAGAAACATTCTGACAAAATTCCTCCATCTGAAATAGAGAAGAAACTTCCCAGTAAGCCATAACCAGGTTGGCGTAGCTGTTGGCACAAGAAGTGCCCATAGCTACGCCATCCCTCTGAAGATATACTTGACCATTAAACAAGAAAATATTATTTGTTAATACAATTTCCATCAATTCCGTGATAACTTCTATCCTTCCTTCGGAGAATGTGCCATCTCTAGTAAGAATCCTACTTATGCTATTGAGTCCCTCATGATTAGGAATAACAGTAAAAAGAGAATTGACATCGTGTCACAAACAATTTATTCTGGAAACCATCACTCACCGAGGTATTCTCATATAGTTTAATTAGGAATTGTTTAGTATCTTTCAGTATGTTTGTGTACTTGTCCACTATGGGTCTTAATAAGGACTCTAAATAGATGGAAATCGGCTCGGTGATCCAGCCCTTCCCTGCAACAATTGGCCTCATAGGTGGATCCAAGCCATTTTTGTGAATCTTGGGTATTCCCTGTATAATGGGTATCGTTGGATGTTCCACTACAAGGTATGTGAATAATTCTTGATTAATCTTACCCTCATTCAACATAACATTTAATCTACTAGAAACATCTGATATGATCCTATTCACTCTACTATCATTGATTTTCAAATAAAAGACAGAATCATCCAGCATATTGCACATTTTATCAATATAAAACTCCATATCCATGATAACTACAGGACCACCTTTGTCGGCTGGTCTTATCATAATGGTCCTATCATCTTTCAGGCCATTAAGTGCTTTCCTTTGTACTGGTTTCAGATTGCCAAACCATCTCTTTTTTCTATTATTTGCATCATTTTCATATAATCCTTGCTCAACCAGTTTCGAATAAGCCTCGATAAGTGGGTGGTTGCATGGAGTGTAAGTACTTGGTTTTCTAAACGGATGGGGTAAACTAGTGCTATTACGAAAATCAACTTTCATTTGGAGGTTCCGTATAAACATTTTCAAATCAATAATGCTATTTGTGATATCGCTTCTACTAGAGGGAATAAATGTTAGACCCTCCTCCAAGACATACTTTTCTTCTTCCGTTAAAAGCTTACTTGATATGTTCCACACTATTGATTCTTGGTCCCTTACCAAATCTTTTTTAGTGTAGGACCAGCCTGTACTGGTCCTGCTGGTCTCTTTTTCTGCCTTCCCCTGCTCATAGACCATTCCCTTGCCCCGCCACCCCTACACTAAAAAAGATTTGGCAAGGGACCAAGAATCAATAGTGTGGAACATATCAAGTAAGCTTTTAACGGAAGAAGAAAAGTATGTCTTGGAGAAGGGTCTAACATTTATTCCCTCTAGTAGAAGCGATATCACAAATAGCATTATTGATTTGAAAATGTTTATACGGAACCTCCAAATGAAAGTTGATTTTCGTAATAGCACTAGTTTACCCCATCCGTTTAGAAAACCAAGTACTTACACTCCATGCAACCACCCACTTATCGAGGCTTATTCGAAACTGGTTGAGCAAGGATTATATGAAAATGATGCAAATAATAGAAAAAAGAGATGGTTTGGCAATCTGAAACCAGTACAAAGGAAAGCACTTAATGGCCTGAAAGATGATAGGACCATTATGATAAGACCAGCCGACAAAGGTGGTCCTGTAGTTATCATGGATATGGAGTTTTATATTGATAAAATGTGCAATATGCTGGATGATTCTGTCTTTTATTTGAAAATCAATGATAGTAGAGTGAATAGAATCATATCAGATGTTTCTAGCAGATTAAATGTTATGTTGAATGAGGGTAAGATTAATCAAGAATTATTCACATACCTTGTAGTGGAACATCCAACGATACCCATTATACAGGGAATACCCAAGATTCACAAAAATGGCTTGGATCCACCTATGAGGCCAATTGTTGCAGGGAAGGGCTGGATCACCGAGCCGATTTCCATCTATTTAGAGTCCTTATTAAGACCCATAGTGGACAAGTACACACACATACTGAAAGATACTAAACAATTCCTAATTAAACTATATGAGAATACCTCGTGAGTGATGGTTTCCAGCATAAATTGTTTGTGACACTTGATGTCAATTCTCTTTACTGTTATTCCTAATCATGAGGGACTCAATAGCATAAATAGGATTCTTACTAGAGATGGCACATTCTCGAAGGAAGGATAGAAGTTATCGGAATTGATGGAAATTGTATTAACAAATAATATTTTCTTGTTTAATGGTCAAGTATATCTTCAGAGGATGGCGAGCTATGGGCACTTCTTGTGCCAATAGCTACGCCAACCTGGTTATGGCTTACTGGGAAGTTTCTTCTATTTCAGATGGAGGAATTTTGTCAGAATGTTTCTTTCTACACTAGGTTTGTAGATGACCTCTTCCTTATTTGGAAAGGTGATGAAGAACAATTGAGGTCTTTCTATGATAAAATAAATCAAGACACCAGTTTTTAAGATTTTCTATGGTTAATTCCAAAGATGTCATACCCTACTTAGACGATATGTTGAACAACTACCAAATGGTATACTTAACACGAGTTTTTCAAAGGATTGCTATAGAAATAATTTTCCATCAAGCAGCATGCATCCTAAGCATATCTTTGGTAACATCGTCAAAAGTCAAGCCATGAGGGTATCTAGGCTGTTTTCTGAAGACTCATGCTTTAAAACAGGCATAGAAGACTTGAGGAATAAATTTATAGACAGGTCTTACACGGTAACAGAAGTTGATGCTTCTTTAGGTATCATAGGTGAATTGAGAGAAGGTAGGGCTTTTCCTACTTCTAGTAAACTAGATGATAGTAGCATCACCAAAACTAGCAGTGGAGTTATCAGAATACCATACATTTTACACAAGATGTAAATAGTATTGAAAGCATATATCGAAAACATTGGGACATCTTGCTAACAGATCCAGTTATTTCTGAGATATTGAGCCAAGAACCAAAATTTACATATAAAAATAAGTTGAATTTACACAGAATGTTATGTGGTCCGAATAGGTTTGACATAAATACAACTAGTAATCATAAAATGACTAAAAATGTCAAAATGCAATTATTGCAAATTCATTAAAGAAACTGATAAATTCAGTCATCCTATTACAGGACAAGAATTTCATTTCACAGTTTCTGCCACTTCAGAAACCTGCCATGTGGTGTACCTGGCAACCTGTGTACACTGCCCCATGCTTATGTAGGGAAGACGGACAGAAAGTTTAAAGACCTAATTAGGGAACACTTATATAAAATCAAAGTCAGATGTTCTTCAAATGCTCTGTCTAGGCATGTAATTAATACATCTACCCAACATAGCTTTTTGTTTCAAGTAATTCAAAACAATGTTCTATCTTGTAGAAGAGGAGATATTTTTAACACCACGGAACAGATAGAGGCCAAATGGATCATCAGGCTTAGGGCTGATTTGTACCCAGGCCTCAATGACAGAGTCTCCATCAAACCTATACTTAAAGCTAGGAAACTTCATTGAAGCTTTTCACCCCTTTGCCACCCTTTATTAACTTCTGGCTGGTTTTACCTTTATATTTATAACATTTTCATACCTCACATTTTTCCATTTCTGTCTCCATCGTTGTCTCTGTATTTTACTCTGCAGGCTTATTAGGGGCCAATTGCTATGAAAGATGCTGATATACCATGTATTCCTCTCTCATCCAGCGCACATATTTCACCTGATTCTGCACATTTAGTCTCATATATTTTATGTTTATAATATCAGCTATCAACATCTTTATGTGCACATATCTGTTTTGAATGATTTATGCTGTTACAGATATTATGATATTTAGAAGCACACGCTGTACAAATTTTAGATGCAGTCTTTGAATGATTATTTTTGTACAGTTATAATTATGCTAAATAGCTCATGTGTAGATATTAATATCTTTATTAATTTGATCCCTATTTTAAACATGTATTTATACATACAAGTATTTCAAATGGGATTATATCGCTTATTATTAAATACTAAACATGCGTACATTTTGTTACTAGTATGCATATAAGTGCAGTATTTATAGGAAGATAGTATGTAATTGTGAAACACCTTATTTGCTGCATACTGTCTATGAGATGGTTACATTTTATTTATTTATTTTTATTTATTGCAGTTGGTTTACCAGGATAGTCCATTGGGCCATAAAGAACCCGTTTTCAATGGAGTCCTGGGGAGAAAAGCTCCACAAAGAAAATGTACATTCAACATTTGACAGAAAAAATGTAGGTACAGAGAGTTAATACAATGTAGACAGGATACAAGTGAAAACTTATCAAATATACAGTAGCAGTCATAACAGTTAATACATTGAGAAGAAAAATACTAGTAATCGAACAAATGTTAAACATTATACAGATTAGAGAACAAACATAGTAGCTATATAAAGTAGGATGAGATATTGGAGGACTATGAGTAGAGTTAGTTATGTAGGGTGGGAGCATGAGCATTCCCACTGTGATGCTAGATGTGAAAAAAGAGACTTTTTGAAGGTCGAGTGGTTGGAGGTGGTGCGGATGAGTGGGGGTAGGGAGTTCCAGAGGCGAGCGAGGCTGAAGGACAGAAGGCTTTTGCCTGGGGATGAGTAGGTTTGTGCACTTCTAGTAGATTTTGATTATTTGACCTTAGAACTCTGTTAGGTAGGTGCATTTTAAAGGCAGAGGAAAGGGAGGGACAGAGGAAGGGGTTTTGAATAAGTTTATGGGCTAGGGTTAGTTGAGTATAAGATAGTTGGTTGGGAAGTTCTAGCCATTTTAGTTTATGGAGGGATAAACAGTGGTGTGTGGAGGAGTTATGGCTGGTGGCGAATTTTGCAATTTTATTATAGCAGGAGGTAAGCTGTTTTTTTAACAAGGACTGAAGATTAGTTAGTAGTGGGGCACCATAGAGTAGGGAGGGGATAAGAAAGGAAGTAGAGAGTGATTTTACTGGCAGATGTGAGGTAGGCATTCTGTCTATAAAGCATGCCAAGTTTTTGATGTGTTTTTTTGATGCTTATTTGCAGGTGAGAATTAAATTTGAGTTGGTTGTCGATTTGGACCCCAAGTAGTTTGGTCTCTGACACTATTTCAAGAGGTGAGTTGTTTTGACTAGTAATTAAGAATGTATTCAGGTCGGGAGGAGTGACTCTAGAAGGAGTAAATAACATTAGTTTGGTCTTGCTAGCATTGAGGGCTAGATGATTACTTAGCATCCATTGCTCTGTGGAAGAGAAGGCATCTTGAGTAAGTTTTTGTAGTGTAGTGATAGAAGAGGCAGAACAGATGATAGTTGAATCATCTGCATATTGGATGATGCTAGAGTATGGGATTGATTTGTGGAAGTCGTTAATAAAAATATTGAAGAGAAGAGGACCGAGTATGGAGCCTTGTGGCACTCCTGTAGGGGTACTAAGGAAAGTGGAGGTGGCTTTTTCCATTTTACAGCTTGGTTTCTGTTAGATAGATAACTAGAGAACCAGTTCAAAGAGGTGGAAGTTAGGTAAAGATTGGAAAGTTTAGTTAAGAGCAGGCTGTGTGAGATAGTATCAAGGCTTTGGAGAGGTCAAGAAGTAAGGTGGAAACAATTTGTCCAGAGTCACGGGCTTTATTTACAATTTCAAGGAAGGAGAGGAGGGCAGTCATAGTGCTGTGGTTAGGTCTGAAACCGTGCTGTGTGGGAGTTATAAGATGGTTGTCTAGGAGGTGAGGAAGGAGTTGAAGATGGACACATTTTCTAGGAGTTTTGAAATGGGGACAGGATGGCTATGGGACGGAAATTAGTAATGTTGTTATTGTTGCCACCTTTGTGTAGAGGTATAATAAAGGCTTGTTTCCAGATTTGGGGAACTGTACATTCTTGTAGGGAGCGGTTAATTAAGATGCTAATAGGGTAGGCAAGAGTTTCAGCTGCTATACTGAGAAAGTAAGAAGGGATATTGTCAGGAGCATTGGTACATGGTTTCAATTTCTGAAGTAGTTTCTTTATAGTAGATGTAGGTATGGGATTTAGTGAGAAGAGGGTGCAGCCAGGAGGGGGGAAATTATGGGGTGGTGTAGATGAGGATAGAGTTTGCGTAGAAGAGGGGGTAGAGGAGTTAGTGGGTGGGGAGTAGGGTATAGAAGTAGAGAGAGTGGGGGTGGGTGAGGGAGTATTGGATAGCAGGGAGGTGTTGGAGAATGAGGAGGTCAATTTGGAAATAGAGTCAATAAAGAAAGAATTAAATTGGGTTGCTAAATCAAGTAGTGGAGCATTTGGATCTGGAGAAGGAGTATCTGGTTTGCTAGGGTGGAGGAGAGTAGAGATCCCTTTCCAGAATTTTTGAGGGTTGTTTTTATTATGGTTTTGGAGTATAGAGAAGTAGTTTTGGCGATCAGAAGTAATGAGTTTTTTTACTTTATTTCGGAGCATTTTATATTCGTTAAGGAGTGGTGCTGTCTTGTGTTTTTGGTAGCGTGCCCAGACTTTGTCTCTCTGTCTCATGGTAGCAAGAGTACTTTTGGAGAGCCATGGGGCTGATTTAGTTTTTATTCTTTTTGTCCGTAAGGGAGCTTGGGAGTCTAGTAATTTTAAAAATGTTGAGTTAAAGTGTGAGACAGCATTGTCTAGGGGTAGTGTTTTTAAACAATTCCAGTTAATTGCTTGTAATGAGCTTGAAAAGGTTATTGGGTTGAAGTTATTTAAATTATTTTAAAACATTTTGAATGTTACATGCAGCAGCAGTTAAAGTAGGGTGAAATGTTACTCTAGAACATTTTTATTGTACACTGTTTACAAAATGTCTGCATATATATTTTAAATATTTTAAATGATTTAAAACATTTTATAAGATTTTACATTTAGTAGGATGTGGCATCAGAGTTGTTTGTAGCGTTTTACTACAAAAGTGATGTCAGTTTAAATATTTTATGTATAACAGGATGTGACATCAGAGTTGACTTCAGTATGTCCAAACAGGATGTGACATCAGTAGTTGACCCTAGCATTTTGCTATAAAAGGGATGCTAGTATGTTTGTTTGTTAGTGGCCTGATGAAGATTCGTTGAAAGCGCTAGCCCTGTGTTCTAATTATTTTAATAAACGTGGTTTCTACTGGACGCTTGGATTTATTTTTACATGCTGGCTGCGTGTTTTTTCTACAAGCTATTGCCCAGTGGATGAGTAGGTTCGAATGAACACTCTATGGTGATTTTGACTCTTTTTTATTGGATTAAGAGTTCGCAAAGTAAAGCGGTTTATAGGTTACAGCTTCGTTTCTTTTTGTGGAACATTTGGTTACCTTTTGTGACTGACTTGAATTGAACACAGCAAGTATACTTCCCACTATTTAAGCCTGGTTTTTTGTTATATTTTAAATATTGCTCTTATAAACATAGAAAGTTGCTAGAGTAACAGGGTTTGTTTTAACAGATATTTTCTGAAAGATTTGAAGTCTGGCACTTAAATGTATATTATTATTTAGTGACTTCAGTCCTCAGAACATCCCAGGGATTTGCTGAAAAAACACAAATTTTATTAGGAATAGCTCAAACATAGGAGCCACAAATCTTGACAGTTGAGAGGTATGGTTACTGTTGCTCTTTTGTCTTGCCCTTAACACAATAAGGTGTCTAATTACAGATTAGGTTATGGCTAAAATTTGGCTCCCGGAAAACAACAAAGTGTAAAGAATTATCATCTTTTTGTTGATGATGAGCAACTGAGCAAAAGTGCAATTAGTCCAAACTTTTTCAGATAATATATGAATGTCATTTGGGCTTGATAAATGTGCAAAATCAACCTTTAAAGCAGGAAAGCTGCAGCTCCAAGAAAACATTAGCCTGAACAGGAATGTGATATAAAAGAACTTGAGCAAGAGGGAATGTATAAATATTTGGGAACTGATTAAGGATCAACAATAAAACGTGTAAAAATGCAAATACAACTTCTTAAATCTCTTTCTCCTGCAGCCCATACACTTCTTTCACAGTCCTTTTTAATATCACTGTTAACCTTATTTGAAGTATTTTCATTGTATGTTTGTAATCAGTATGGCACAATTAAATGGTCTCTAGTTTTCATAATCTTTCTTCTTTCCCCTTCCAGGTATATCTTATCACTATCTGTGTTACTCTTTTATAATTCCATTAAAAAATTAATTTAATACTTGCAAAAAAATGCTCATTCTTCTCCTCCTTCATATCTATATACAATCATAATGTATTCTCCCTATTTCTGATGTACCGTCTTTCTTAAACAATTTAAAGTTACTCACAGTTCTGCCTTCTCAGATTCTCTTTGTAAGATGACTTCTTCTCCTCCCTAAGTTATTTTTGTAATGCTCCACTTTTTGCATATTCCAGTGTCCTTTATTCTACATTTATACTTTTCACACCCTTTTAGTTATATTTTGCATCTCTTCTTCATTATAGCACTTCTTCAATCCTATATTTAAGTAGTCTCCTACTGCTTCCTTTTTATTTACTGTATTATATAACAAAGGACTGGCATCTTCTTTCCTTCCTTTTGCAGAAAAATTTCATTGACTTTAAATTTTTTCGTAAATTTTCTCTTTTCAACTTGTTCATCCCTTTGTTCTGCTTCCGCTATAGGTTGTTGAATGCTAACTCCCAGAAGAAGCAACAATTCTAACATGACCTACTGAAAATCAAACTGATAAAAAAAATCTCTATAGGTATATTTTGCAAGGAGGAAGCTACTCTATACCCTTTGTGGGGGTCAAGACCACCAAACATTCAAAATTTTTATCTACCAACTACATGGTTACACAAAGTCAAAGAAGAGAGAAACTGCCCAAATAGAGGAATCACTGCAAGAGTACAATTAGAAATTGCACCAGCATTGATTTCTTATGGAAAGCATCAATCAGGAAGTTTGATAAATCATGCTCGGCAAGATGGTCCCTTGGGGAATCTGCTGTCAATGAATAGTACTGCACCATTTGTTCTGTAGTGTATCATCGTACCTTTATACTAATGATTTGTAGGCATATCTTTCCCATTTTCCATAATATTCTTCCCCATTTAAATATACCTTTCTGTGTTCTATTTGAAAACTATCACTATTCTGTGCAATTTTTATAACAAACTCTTAAGTTTATATTATAGTTCCACAAGGCCCTATTTTTCTTTAACTTATAGATCCTTCTGTAAACTTCCACTAAATCTTTTTATTGCTTTTCCCATCCTTATTGTTTTCTCTGTTTTGTACAAATTCTACCCATATAGCTAAATAATCGCAGAAGTCTGTTACGTTCTTCCCAAATTCTACCTCTGTCACATTGTCTGAAAACACAAAGAAGACTATCTCTGTTCTAACACTTCCATTAACACATATGTAATCTCTTCTTTGCCCTTCATTTAAATCTCCTAATAAATATAGACTTCTAAGCATTCCGTTATAACTTGTCATATCTTTCATTGCGTCTTCTTCAATTTTAAATTAAGATTTCTCATCCAATCTAAATTCAGGTTAACTATAACATGTGTTCAAATCGGTTTACCTTCACATGTTGGAAATGCACATCTGCGATGGAAGATGTGCAAAAGGATGTTTTCAAAAAGTCCATTATGATGAATCACATATGTTCAAAATTGCATATGAGCGAATGCCAGTATGCATTCGCTCACTATAATTTGTTGTTTTGAGTACAGATTGCACTACAGTGGGGGTCAGAACCTGTGCCCTTTCCCTGACTGTAGTGCGATCTCGAAGTTAGTATATTAAAGTAGCAGGGAGTGTGGAGGTGAATGAGGGATTGCCCCCCTGCATATTGGTGTTTGGAGATATCCAGTCATGTCTTTTAAATGTCAGGGGGAGTGCATTGTTGTCATGGAGTTCGAAAATGGTCGATTTTTGAATTCCAAGAAATCATTTTCGACATCTGTTTTTCAATATTTTAAGTCACACATAAGGCCATTTGGTTATTTATGTTTCAAACAAATGAAGGTAAACTGTTCAAATCATACCTCTCAACCTCTTACCACAAGAAATCTGGACAAAACCTAAAATAATGGGAGGACAAAGGCCCAAAACTAGGGACATATTTGACATATTGCTCTGAGAGAGAGAGAGACAGAGACAGACAGAGTCTCCTAGATCTGCTAGCTAAGGTGATTTTATCTGGATTAATCCTTTATACTCTGTTTCTTGTTAGTCATGTCACCCTTTGGGTCGCAGGTGGGATACCAGACTTCACTCAAGCCCTCTGGATTACCTCTATAAACTTAGAAGGTTGCTAGAATAGCAGGTTTTGTGTTAGCATGCATTTTTTGAAGGATATAAAGTCTGAAACTCACATATATGCCATTATTTAGTGACTTCAGTCCTTAGTGATTTGCCATAACACATTGCCCTTTCATTTTCATACCCTGGAGAGAGAGGGCAATGCATGTCATGGCAGCAGTTATGAGAAGTACTTCTGTTATGGTGCTAGCCCCTCTTCTGGTAGATGACATGGGCTCAAGCATCAAGGTGGAAGGCATTCTATCCCATTTCATTGTTCCATGACATACATGCTTCCACAGATATGACTTGTGAAGGCTACTGTCACTAGTTTGGGACTGCCAAGCCTACATTCCACAGTCATAATGCTAGTGATGCCATGCATGCCTCCACTTGCATGGGACCATACCGGCCAAGTGTGACCACCAAATCCCTCTCCAGAAGATAGGCAAGCCAGCATAACCTGTTCACTCCCATTCTCTATCACCCAGCATGTCCAGTATGTGAACTGCTAATCAAATGTGGGTAATCAGAGCTGTGGACGAGGGTAAGGTGGTCCACACAGCCTATCTGGACCTCACCAAGGCCTTCAACACCATCCCCCACTCTGGAATCATAGATAAACTTACTAAGCTGGGCATAAATCACTTGATGGGTTGTCAACTAGCTTACTGACAGAACCCAGACTGTAAAAGTAGCCAACTGCAACTCCAGCTCCAGACTAATGAAAAGTCAAATACCTCAAGTTTCAGTCCTGGGACCGCTCTTGTTTGGCATCTTGCCAAGAAATGTATAGTTATCCCCTTTGGGAAAAACCATGTACCCATTACCATGTACCCATTAATTACCACATAGGTGGCAGTACACTAAACACCGGAAGTGTGATGAGAGATTTAGGGACACAGGAGGACAGTGGTCTCACCTTTGATAACCACATCGCCACAACAGTCAGGAAATCCTTCTATGTGGCACACCTCATCACTAAGGGCTTTTCATACAGAAAAAAGGAGGTCATTGTCCCACTGTACTCATCCCTCATTAGACCCATTATAGAGTATGACGCTCCATTTGGTATGTACCTCACAAGACATCTGCAACAGTTGGAAAGGCCGCCCTAAAGCAGATGCCCTATACTGACCATCTAAAAAAACTCCAGCTATACTCTGTGGCATATCGTCTACTCAGAAGCGATCTCTGCTTAACATACAAGGCCATGTCAAACCCTGAGCTGTTGGACATGCTCCACTTAAAGAAATCCCAATCCTTCAGAGACACACGCTCCAGGGATCTAAACCTTGTCATCACAATGAACAAAACATGCTGGAGGGATAGGTTCCTGACCCAGAGACTCCCAATATTCTGGAACAGACTGCCCATACATGTCAAGCAGAGCGCCTCCATGGCCTTCTTCAAAAGGAACCTTGATGATTGTATGGGAGATAGGAAATTCACCCCGGGGATCACGTTATTTGCCCTGCTAGACAGGGCTCCAGGGAAGTAAATATTGTGAGAAAAAATATCCAGGGAATTGTTATGGCTAGGCTTGCATAGGCCCTAGGGCCGATAGCCTAGTACCAAGCTATGAACCTATGAATCTAAGACATAGGCAGGACATTAACCCTTTATGACATTGAGCTAGAGGCAGTGCTCTTTCAACTTTTGATATGGGTCCCTCTGTTTGTTGCCTTTTTGCCAGCCTCCTCATATTATGCCTCCCCTACCTTTCTACCTGTTGCTATATTTGCTAGCCTAGCCACACATGCCTATGTAGATATTTTGGCTTTTCCTTGTTTTGACTTTTTTTGCATCTTACTCACATCCTTTGTCCATAACTCTGAGCATAGGTCTCAGCCTGCTAAGAGCCCAATGTGGAACACAGACCATAGCAATGTGTGACAAACAGTCAAAATGTGGAACACCTTATTTTCGCACTATGCAAAAAGCTTACCTTGACCATGATCTCAGCCTTTCAACCAAAATATACCATATGTAAGAATTTAATAATGCACTCTCTTGCAGACACAGACATTACATATATATATATATGTATGTATGTGTGTGTGTATATATATATATATATATATATATATATATATATATATATATACACACACACACACACACACACACACACACACAGATGGAGAAGCAAAAGGACAGTGGCTCACTCACATAATAAACTCAAACACACACTCACAAACACAGCACTAACTTCACTTTTGGTATAATTTGTGTATTGCTTTATTCATTCAGAATGAAGCATTCAAGGATACTCTGTCAACTAAGTGGCTATAACTGCTGGGTACAGATTGTCACACACAGATGCAAAGGCACAGTACACAGGTGACCCACCACATACCCACTGAAAGAAATGAATCCAGCAATTAGTGCCTCTTGTGACCCACCACATACCCATGCAGAAAAATGTACCCAGCACTTAGTGCCACCTTATTGACCCAGTACTCCTCAGGTGCTTCATTCTGATTCACTGAAGGAAGAAATACATACATTGTACCAACAGTGAAGTCACTGCTGTCAGACACATACAGTCCAAAACATTATATTTCCATTGCTCCCTACTCACACATAGACATACAATGTTCTTAGCTATCCTTAACTTTACTGAATGTCCCTGATTTATTTCTCATATTGCTGTCTGTTCTTCAGGCATGTTTTCATATACTGAGGACTGCCGTACCTAAGTAATCATTAACAGTTTGAGTTTTAGACTTCATAAAGTGCATGCTAAGGCAAAATGTTTTATTTTATCAAAGTTCAAAGTACATAACAATATTTAAAATCTGCCTGGAACTTTGTCTCCATTTGTTTTTTGCCATCATCCCTGATTCTTGAGTCAAGACATTGTCAGATGCTTGCATACACACCATACCTCTCAAGTATCCAGATTTTTGCCTCATATTTTTGGTCTTTTCCTCATAAAAGCCTATGGTTTTCTGGCAAAACAACTGATGGCTGAGTCTGTAAATAATTACATACATTTGAGTTTCAAACTGTTTATCCTTCAGAAAATGCATGCTAACACAAATCCTGTCACTCTAGCAATTTTCTAAGTGTATGAGAGCAATATTTAGAATTGATTCTTTTTTGGGGCCTTTGTCCCAGCCAATTAATTAAGACTATGTGTTAAGAGATTGAGAGGTATCACAGACACACACACACACACACACACACACACACACTTGTCATATCTTGCCTCAACTGCCTCATATTTTTGGTCTGTTCCTCAAAAAATATGTGGTTTTCTGGAAAATCACAGAGGAATTAAATAAGATAATGACAGAAATTTGCGTTTCAGACATCATATCCTACAGAACATGTATGGAAACACAAAACATGTTATTCTAGCAACTTGCTAACTTTATAAGAGCAATACCTAAAAATCACCCTTATTTTGTGGCTTTATCCTTGCATTATTGGCTATTGACTTTGTCCAGATTTCTTAGTCTAGGAGGTTGAGAGATATGCATTTAAAGAGGGGGAGAAAAAAATAAAATAGAAGCAAAACAGTACCAAAGTAAATAACTGCAATACCAGCAGTTAGAAGGATTCCTTTTAACTGCTAGTATTGCTTCTATTTTATTTTTTTCCATCTCTTTAAATGCAGTTTGCCAGAACCTTTTCTCTCATTATTTGTGCTTCAAGGGTATCATTATAGGCAGCCCTGAAGCCATTGACTATTAATGGGCATCCTGATTGGCTGCTTAAGGTCAAATTCATTTTCTGATTAGCTCCCTTTCTCTCTCTTTGCCAATTTGGGATCCAATCAGAGAAAGAAAAGCAGAACCACCACTGTCAAAAGCGGAACAGTGGAACACCACCTCACTTTAGTGTCAAATGTGGAGCCTTCCGCACAATGCAGTGCAGTTGAACACTAATACTCTGAGTACTCCCTCCATCCCTAACACAGTCTCATAGCCTGCTTTCTCATTTAGTTTGTTCTTAATCTCCTAACTCATTCATGAACCTCTTTTCCAACACAACATAATCCACTCTTCTAACATCTCCAAACACTGACTTTGTATCCCATGCCACTGTCCTTATATTCTTACTCTTTACCTTATTTTAAACCATGCAGTGGCTGCTGTATAACAATACTCTTAACATGAATATCTATGATATGTTCTGCACTGGTTAAGACCAGTTTCTGAATTATACCCTTTCTGCTACAGTTCTGCACCAGTTAGCTGAACCCCTCTTAGTCCAAGGACCTTAGTGAATGATCACTGCAACTCTACACTGTTCCCACAAAGCAAGAGACATTTCACTATATAAAAAGAGTGTGTTTCCACTTGGTACAGAATAGACAGCCAACACCATGTGGGCTTTTTAGGACATAGCCCTTTTCCCTGAGGTACAGCTTATCATAGACTGCACTCACACTGCAATAAAAGCCCTACCTGGGGAATAGGGAAGAAGGTATATCAACTGTAAGGGACTCCATGCTATCAACTGCCATATTGACTATAATGTATGGGGGTATAATATACAATATGTCTGGAGGATACAGAGGTAGTGACCACAGCTCCCATATATGGCACACATGCAACTTATATCAGAAATTTATGGGGGCTAATTTTACTCAGGAGCATCTTATTTGTGACACTAGATATGTCCTAGAGCCATAGTTAATGACACCTATCAGATATTCCCAAATCATGGCACAGAATGGCTACAACTATGCCCTGTCACAGACATGTGTCATTGTTGAATGTGTGTTTGGCCTGCTGAAGTTCTGTTTCTCCTGTCTGCATGTATCTGGGAGTATCCTGCAGTATGATATTTTCAGTATGTGCGATGCTACATAACTTCATTATTAGCAGGCAGTTACAGCAGGGCAGACATATTGAGGAGGAGGATGTCCCAGACTCAACAATGGAGCAGGTGCCTAATGAGAAGCATGTGGAAGAGATGGCTGCAGGGGATGACCATGCCAGACATAGGTGACCACAGTATGCCATGTCACTGGCTAAAAGGCTCTGTCTTGCTCACAATTATTATAAAGCACAGTAAAAAGGATGCTTGCAAGCCTTCACCCAGGTTGTGCTATATCACACATAGCATGGCCACAATGTGCACCTGACATAGACTATCTAAGTAATAAAGCACAGAAAGCAGTGCACAGTTATCATCATATGCACAGGTTGGGACTGCCACAATACCAAGTGTCATTGATGGGCATATGTGAGAGTGTGTGTGTGTGTGTGTTTGTGTGTGTGTGTGTATTATATATATGTGTGTGTGTTTGTGTATGGTGGCATGCTTGACCAGTATTTTGTGAAGTGTGTGTCAGACGTGTTGACAGGTTGGGAGACTGGGGTAGACTGATCATAAAGTAAGGGAGTACTGTCTTCATTGCCATGTGAATGGGGTTAATTAAGGTGGGTGTCACAAAAGGAAATATTGTCAGCCTAGCTATCTGGAATTTTGTAAATAATTATATGTCATTTGAATATTAATATGATTTATGTACAAATATGACAGAAGGAGATACTGCCAGCCCAGCTATCTGGAATTTTGTAAGTGGTTGTGTGTCATTTGTGAATATCAGCATGATACAATTGCTTGTGTTACAACTGTATTAGAACTGTATGTCATATTGTACAAACGTGTACAGAAGATATGTTTTGTAAGATACTAAGTAGAAATGTATATATGCTATTGTAACTGTTTAGATATATATGTATTTTAACAAATGGGACTGAAACACAAGAAGTTAACCAGAAGAATAGCTGAAAACTTAAATTACTTTATAACCATGTAATAAAAAAAGATGTTATATTTCAGTTTCAGTGCAACAGGAGACATGATGTCTAGAACTAGAAGTTTTTTGTATTGTCTTTAAATGTGGAGGAATGTAAATTATTTTACAACTTCCACCATTTACCTTAGATACAAGAGAAGTCCTTGTTTATGTATTTTTACAGAGATATGCTAAATGCTACCAGCTGCAGTGGGAGTTTTCACCGGGGATAGTCAGATCACAAGAAGTGATGTCATTCTGCAAGTATCCCAGCAGCAATATTTGAGATATTAATTTAAGAACTCTGTATGAGAGATAGTACATTTTTGTATTTTGACTTTGACCTGACAGCATCAGCTGGAAGACCCACTCGCCAAATCTGTGTTGCCTGGCTCTGTAAGTAAGTTAGCTAGGGTACAATAATTTCTCATAGATACAGACATGAATATAGTGAAGTATAGCTTAAATGTTTTCTTTATTTATTTGAGACTGTCCTGCAATGTTTTAAGTATTTCCTGTGATTTTGAACCCTGATGTAACTGATTGTTTACTGATTATTTTCTTGTTCTTTTATTATTTATTATTAAATATATTTAAATGTTTCATTGTGGCTGATATTTAAGCTCTGAGAATATTTGCATATTTATTTGGTGACACTGTGTGAGCATTGCTCTTGGTCAAATTACCATTTGGATTTATAGTGAAACTACACAGTAAGATTGGACACCCTTTCTTAAGGGCCTTAAAGTAGCTGATAAAAAGTTGGTTGGTGGTAGTAATAACTACCTTATAGTCTGGGCAAAAGGGGGCATGTCTAGTGAACCTGTGCCAGCCTTTCCCAGGTGTGTATGTGTGTGTGTGTGTGTGTGTGTGTGTGTGTGTGTGTGTGTGTGTGTATAAATCAAATCTCAAAGACTGTGCGTGTCACCTCTTTGGGCAGGAACACAAAGCAGTGGTTGGACAGAGAGGGTGCTGGAGGTTTTGACAGGTGGGTGTCACAAAAGGAAATATTGTCAGCCTAGCTATCTGGAATTTTGTAAATAATTATATGTCATTTGAATATTAATATGATTTATGTACAAGTATGACAAGCTGAGATCTCAACTCTGTAGCTGTGCCAGTGGGGAGTCTTACTGGGGATCTGAAGAAAGAGGGAGAAACCATACCCAGACTGGCTGTGATCACTGTGTACTCTTAAGGGAGATTGCACTTTACTGTGTGTGTACTTGTCATCTTCCCAGTGTGTACATCCCCTACTGTTGCCAGTGGTGAGGACTGAGGCTCCTTGATTATTGGGTCAGTGGCGGGTACCACTGTGGCCAGTGCAGAAGTCAGATTAAGTGTTTAGTATAACAGATCTTTAACAGATTTTGCAGCACTGTGTTGGGATCTTATGGACAAATCCAGGGCACCCACAGGAAATGTGTGTATAGCCCTTTCCCTTCAGCTCTTTTAAAGCACCCTCTCCAGTGAGATTCACAGGCACATTCAACACCATGCTGAGAAGATGGAGTGCTCCATGATCACAAGTAGTGGACCTTGCCATGGATAGACTTGAAATCAACACCCTACTTGTATGGACATCCATGTCACAATATACTTTCCTCAGTATTGGATGGAGGAGTGGAAGAGGTGGCACTACGTCTGCCTGACTGTCTGCAGTGGACCTTCTCACCAGGGAGTGGGGTGGAATGGTTAAGAAAAGTACCTTGGCCATGATGTCTGTCATACACATTGCAGCACATATACATAATGTTGCACATTTGACCCATGTAGTTCTGGAATTCAATTTGTAGATCATGTACTACTAGTGCAAGCTCAGCAAGGCCTGTGTTGTTGTCTCCCTGCCCCTGTATTATTACCCTGCATAATTGCTAGTTTACTGCCATTGACATTCCTATCTCAGGTGTTAGACAAACCTGTGGCATGCTCAGCCACTGGAATGACATCCACCCATGTCTTCTTATTCCTCAGTGAAGCATATGGCAAATAAAGAGTATGCCACAAGGGAACACATCCTTACCCAGGTAAATCTATCTGTGTCTTTCTATCCTTGTGTGTCTTCTTGTGTTGTGTAGTGGGTTGCGCAGGTTCTGAAGCTATGGAATGTTGGGGGTATGTGGAAATAACTTTCCACATGTACAGCACTGACATTTGACCCATGATCATACCAGGTTTGGCTGCCATAATCATCAGAACTAGATAGTTCCAAAACAAGAAGCAGATACATATCTACAGCAGTGAACCCTGATAATACCGCACTTGTGAAAACATCAAAATAAATTGCCCAAAATAAAGAAGGCCATTCACTAATACCTAAAGCCCAGTTAATGAAAAAAAAATGCTATCTAATATAATGGAATAGAAAATGAAAGCTTAACATACCTTGAGCCAGTGTCCCCTGCACCTGGATTCCTGATGTCCCTGCAAAAACTAGCTGTCATGCTTGTAAGTTGTAATACACCACACACTGATCAACTAATACAGATAATTGCCCATGTTAAGACTTACCCATCTGAGCATCACCAACAAATATTTGGGGTGGTCGGCTGAGCTCTGTGCCCTTATCCTGAACTCTACCATTGGATTTGGAAGTTATATACCTTGTCTAACTATCAGCATGGATCTACCTTTAAGCAACTACATAAACAATCTGTACAAGTGCTTATTTTTAGGAAAAACTCAACAAGAGGTAGAGGCATAGTGGTATGTGATATCTACTCTTTGCGTATAAAGTTACCTTTCAAATATAAAAGCTGCACTTAAAAGTCATGTTTTGAAAACTTTTGACAACCTTAGTTAATTGTTCCTAAGCATTTTTCTGTAGCACAATGAGGCCTTCAGCAGATGTGAGAGCTTGTATTCTGCATTTTTGAAATGTCTGTCATTGCTAGCATGCTAATGAGGCATCTACTAATAAATCTGCCTGAACTGCATGGTTTACTCATCGTGGTAATAATCAGTGGTACACTGAGAGGCTTCTTCGTCGACGCACTCGCATGAGGCCCCACAAGGCACACTGAACATGCATGGGTGGGTCAATGACCTCTGCAGGAAAAATAGTTAAATGTGATAAGATCAAACGTAAAACAAAAAAATCATATAAAAGACAAAATAATCTAAACAATTTAAAAAGAACAAACAAAAAGAATTTATTCAGAAAAAAACACATTTAGTAAGTGCTTTTGTCTATCATAAGACTTCTTCAGACTGAATGCATTTTAAAATATCACACATTTTTATATATCAGCTAATTAAAAACTTCTCACACATATTAAACAATTAAATAATTAAATCAATTAAATGTAAATGTATAGCTAGTTCTACCTGTGCTAATGCTTATGCCTTCTATTCTTCAAAAATATTTTAAAATTCTCTTTGTCATTTAACCCTGGAATAATGTCATTTAACCCTTATTAAGATCTCTTGACTCAATAGCATGTAAATGTTCATATATCCTTCTGTTTAGCTTTTGTTGTCCTCCCCACATAGTAAGCAGGACATGCTGAGCAGATGGGTAAATAAACAATAAACTTTGACTTACAAGAAAAACAGCCATGTACATAAGTTTTTATCATTTACTACCAAGTCTCTTACATCTATTTTAAGATAATGACAATATTTACACTTGTTTTAGTCCCTTTCTTATATTTTTCTCACTCAAATTGGCTTGAAGAATATTCTTAAAACTCTTCCTTTTCTTATTAATAAATATAGGCCCTTCTCCAACTACTTTGGGGTAAACATTATTCTAATACTAGTTGTAAGGGTTTCCCAAAGTTTTTAGTGTTAGATAGTGTTCCTAGTTTTGAAAATAGGTTTGATGCTGAAGAGGAATTAGACTTGAGGGAATACTGTGGGCAAGTTAAGATTAGATGCCAGCAACTCTCCAGGGCTAAATGACAAAGAAAATTTTAAAATATTTTTGAAGAATAGAAGGCTTAGGCAATAGCACAGGCAGAACTAGCTATACATTTAAATTTAATTGATTTAATTATTTAATTGTTTAATATGTGTGAAAAGTATTTAATTAGTTGATATATAAAAGATGTGTGATGTTTTTGGATATATTCAGTCTGAAGAAGTCTTATGATAGACGGAAGCGTATATTGAATGTGGTTTTTCCGAGTAAATTCTTTTTGGTTGTTCTTATTGAATCGTTTTGATTATTAAAATAGTTAAATGTGTTTTACTTTTGTATCCTACAGAGGCATTAAATAGCAAATGTAGCTGCTAGACAGAGGCACGGTAAACTAACCTTAAATGGGCTATCTTCTGTGACCTACTATACAGAGGCACAGTCAACTGATCTAAGAAGGGTGGTGAAAGCCAAACACACTCTGGCTAGGCTTGTAAATGCCCTAGGGCAGATAGCCTAGTATCAACCTATGAACCTATGAACCTAAATCTGCAAAAACAATTAATCAGCATGTAATTAGTCGACATCTTCCATGTCTGTGTTCACACCCTAGCACTGTGATGCAATGTCATGCATTTTGTGCAGAAAGCAATGGTAACATTGTGACTGGTCAAACTAACTAGCTGCCCAATATTGCAAGGCACATGCTAAACAACTCAAAGTGTGTGAACGTGAGAGGCTTATCATACTTCTCTGGAATGCAGTCTGGTTAATGGTATTGACTTCCAAAGGCATTGATGTTATCAGGGCTCCCTGGTATTGCAACAAAGAAAGCAAGATCCTTCTATTCTTACTGCATAGAGCCCACTATAAGTATCTGTCTGGGGCCTGTTATGGAGGGTCCCCAATATAATGTGAATACCTGATACTGTTTTGCCAGGTAGTGTCAAGTGTCATTGGCATACTGTGTTAGAATAAGCACTACTACAGTGATCTGAAGAGATACCATCTTGACCATTTTTGCTAGTTCAAAGAAGAGATCAGAACAAGGGTTCCCCAATATGTATTGCAATACTTCTAATAGATTACACTTATTTAAATTGTCTTGTAATTTATATATGGTAGTATTATTTCTTAATGTTTTGTTTCAGTTCAGCTCAGGAGGCCGTTTTGGAGAGCACTGTCCTTTACTAGAAGACAATGGAGTGAATCTCCATGCAAAGAGGTGCATATGGATATGGATGTTCTTAACATAGTTTGCTAGTATTCATTATATAATTGTCACTTATGGATACACACTATCATAGAATACTGCTCTAGACGTATTAGCATTTATTTCCATTATTGCCTGTGACATATTGCAAGTGTAATCAGTTGTACATTTTTTTAGCAGTATATGCATTCATAAAATAAAGTAAACTGTACAGTTACAGTTGTCATAACAATTGTGTAGGTGTAACACTTAATGTGATAACATCTGTTAGGACAGTAGCATGAAGCACTGCACTTGTAGGCACTGCTTTTTACAGACCCAGAAGTAGGGCAACTCATTACATTCGAGTGACGCCTCCAGGTGCATATGCAGCTAACTCCTACTGACGCCTCTAGGTGTCAAATATTGCTTGTTCATCTTTGCATCAATAATTCCAAAACCATGCTATGTACAAGATTTTAAAAGATTTCATCATAAAGCTTGCACAATGGCAAACTCAAATGCATTAATATTTGACCTTTGTCAAGTGCAGGTAAATAGATATTAACTAATGTTTTTTATGATATTAATTTATATAGATACAATTTTCACATGTTTCTAAATATCTCAACAAACAAGTAACACAAACAGAACTCTTTAGCCTCACATGAAAGCTCTCAGCTAGATGAATAAAATGCTGCTGACGGTATGTGTGTAACTTGAGTGGCTGCTGAGATATAAAATATAACAAATGTAATTGTTACTCCCCGGGATTCATGAAGCTCGGCAAAAGGACGGTTTTAGCCCTGCACTGAGCGTCCCCATTACAGATGGTGCAGCAGCCTCATATGAATATTTATGAGGGCGCACTGCCGCACCCTCTACGTACACAGGAAACGTGTGCGAGCATGGGGGCGTGTTCAAGTGCTCTGCGGAGGCAGAAACATGCCCCCACAGTTGCACAACCTACTATGCTTACTATTAGATCCTGCCTCTAATAGTAAGCAATTAATTCAGTGTCCGTGGATACTGAAATGTATACTAAGCATACAAGAGTGTCCACGAACACTGAAATAAAATCAAAGTAGTGAACACACAAGCACATAGCGGAATGTTGAGCCCCATCCCTAGAACTTTCACAATTAGATTCCCCATGTCCCTATTTTACATTTGTCTTGCTTCAATATCGAAAGTGTAAGCAAAGCACATCGTGTTTGCACGTCGCTGCCCCCTGCTTAGCGTAGCTTACACATCAAAATCAACCAACTAGAGAAAAACATGCGGAATTAACGTTAACGTCAATAGTGTAATGCTTAGAGCATCCGCCTAATGAGCAGGCATGCACGGTTCGAGGCCAACTATAGCACATATCATTTTCCATGTTGAATGTCGTTTTGCTGTATAACCTACATAATAACATGTAAATGTGAACTGGAGTACCGCCTGAAATGTTTAACTAATGTCATGCAAAGTGGTAGTGTCATAATGAATAAGGCACTAGTAAGCAGGTGTAAGCACAAATAAGCAGTAGAAAACATATATAAGTACCAGTAAACAAGTCTGAGTGCACTTGTGTGGGTGGAAGCAGTGCCCAGTATAGGAAATGTATATAATTATGTAGATGTTTGTGCATTTGTATGTACAGATATATAAAAAATATATATATATCTATGAAGAATGAACGTTGTAACAATAAAGCATACAAAAAGAATGAGAAGGGAATCAACAGCAACCCCAGTATTATATGGCGCTGTCAGTGTATGTCATACCCAGCTGGGCAGGGGTGAGCAAAGCACTGCTACTCACACTACAGGCAGGATACTACCAGTGGGAATAACATTGCTGATCTGCTAAGTCTACTTTATAAACAATCACGGTGTAGTCCCTGGTGGACCTCCGACCATTACACAAGCAAGGGCAGGTATGTTCAAGGACTAAATGGTGGGAGAGCCTGATAATACATGGGTTAGGACAACATCCTCTCAACTGTCCCTTATTTTCAGGGACGTCCCTGATTTTGACTCAAATTTTAACTCTGTTCCTGTTAATCCCTCCTAAAACTAGTGACTTTTGGAGGAAAGGTGGTAAATTACATTTAATGAATTATGACAATAATTAAGAGTTATAAACTTCTTTTACTTCAGAAAATGCGTATTAATTCATAAGCTCTGATTCTATCAATGTTTCAAGTTAATAGCACTAATATTTTAAAAGTGTCCCTGATTGTCCCTGATTTTTTCCTGACTTGTCCCTGATTCTGTTGAAATTTGTCCCCAATTGGTTGTGAGGTCTGAACATGTAGGGCCCCTAACGCTGGGGAGAGGGCAATGTGTGGAGGTTTGTTATGGCTGTGATAGCAACCAGAAAATGGATGGTTTGCGTGTATGTCGAACTCGGGTGGGTAGACGAACTATGAGTATGAAATTATGGATCCAGGTGTGTCAGGGTTGGATGGCCTGGTTCTAATTGGCCCACCTCGTGGAGGTCAGCGAGTTCATTATAAGTATATATGCATACACACATGCATACATCTATATGTAGAAGTACGTTCCCTGTAACACATTAATTCCTTTCGCAGACATAAATAACATGAAAGTGCCCCTACAAACCTTGACAGTAGATAGAATGATATGTGCATAAGAGGGAAGGGACGAAATTGCTAAAATGCAGATGGGTGTACAATTCCCGAAGTCAGTGCTGTTCTCAAAAAATCAAATGTAAGGACTTTCTCAGACATGGAATCATTCCTATGATCTGCCTGCTATGGCAATGCCAATGACTAAACCGGTCCTAATTGTAAAATAATTTCGCCGAACCCGTACATTATTAGCTCTCAAGTGTAATGTGTGCATTGCCACATAGTCATACCTATTAATTTATTGTAGTGTCATGTTCACGGGAGAAATTATGTAATGGACTATAGAGTCTAATCTTGAAATAAAGACATATGTGTCCGAGGTGGGGCAACCCAAAAATTGCGAATAGTGTCCTATTGGTCACTCATTTCACCAATGTTTGTGGACTAAAAGTTTGGGATGTCTGAGGATACGTGGAGTGAGTCAACCCATGGGATGGGTCTATAGGAGTAGGGAGTGGCCAGTGTGTACTGTTGTGGATACACCATATATCCAACTGGAGAATGAATGACTGCTGTGTTAGTGTAGTGTTGGGGTGGGTGTTTGGGGAACTAGGAGTCATGGGTATATGCGTATATATGCAAATGCAGCAGCACAGCAATAGTGTAGTGGTTAGAGCATCCGCCCAACGAACAGACATTCCCGTTCCGAATCCCACATACCATTTTCCATTAGTAATCTGTATATGAACATATTTTGACATCTGTCTGCTGTAAAACCTGCATAATAACAATTAAAAGTGAACTGGAGCGAAGTGTCAGTGGCATAATGAATAAGGCACTAGTAAGCAGGTTTAAGTATAAATAAGCACCAGTAAGCGTGTTTAAGTGCATCTGCGTGGGGGTATGCATTGCCTTACATAGGGTTACCACCAGTCCCACTTTGCAAGGGACAGTCCCTCTTTGGGCAGTTGTGTCCTGCAAAAATATTGTAAGAATGGCAACTGTCCTGAAATATTAGGGCAAAAGTATTTCCTATATTTTATGTAATAGTCGCATAAAACAGTTATTCTGTATCTGAAACACCTAAATGTTATAAGAAACAGAATAAGCAACTAAATGCTACAAGAATAAGCTTTTATTTAGGCAAAAAAGTGAAGTTCTGTCCCTTGTACTGGCCATGGGTATGTTTTGGCCAGAAAAATCTGATGTTTGTACCACGATTGTCCCACTTTGGCCATCTGAAAAGGTGGCAACCCTAGCCTTACAGAGATATATATATATATAAATATATACATATATATATATATATATATATATATATATATATATACATATATATATATATATATATATGTGTGTGTGTGTGTGTGTGCGTAGATATACACAGATATACAGCTATGATAGGAAACAGCACACAAGAATGACATATGTTCACAGGCTATGTCAATGGAAGTGAGGGGCCCATGTAAGAAACATGTAACATGTAGCATGACCACCCACCCCCCCCCCCCAGCCAGACAGAGGAAACATACTCACAAACCCGTAAACAATGTAATTAGTCCACTGCTCCCCAGACCACAGGCAGGATACAACCGGGGGGGTACACAGTGGACCCATGAAATCTAATCTTGGAACACAGACAGGAGCGTCCCTTGCAAGATGCCCCAAAAATTGACATATAACCAAAAGAAGGTGATACGCTGACCATTTTGGCTGGGGTGTGTACATACCCAAAATACAAGGGTGGGAAAGCCTGATGACCCATGGGTCGAGACAACATATGATATGGGTTCCGTGAAGTGGAGAGTGGGCAATGTGTAGTGGTGTGTTCAGAACTGACCAGCACCCAGAGTAAGGATGGGTGCGGGTGGGGGAACTATGGGTAGCTAGTTATGAGTCTAGGTGTGCCAGTGTTGGCTGATGTGGGTCTATATGGACAGCTCCAGCGATGTAAGCAAAAGTGTTCATTGGGCAGAGGCGTCATCCAACAAGCAGCCACACCTGCTATGACTCCCACTGCAGCAAAGTGTAATCTACATGGCAAGGAACAGAATAACCAGATGTAGATGTATATATGTAGAGGTATGTTTGTGTATATCTAGCCATAGCTACATGGAGATATACCTCTCCCTCTCCATAGTACAAATGTATACATACAAAGACTGAATACATATACATACCCACATATAGATATAGATATATGCAGACACCAATACAGCCATATGTCGTTAGATATATATATAGACAGCAATATATAAATATATACATGTATGCATACATATACAGATATGTCTGTATATAGTAATGTATATATATATATATATATATATATATATATATATATATATATATATATATATATATATATATATATAAATATATATGTGTGTAAATAAATGTATATAGCTAGGATATGATACAACAGTTACGAATTACATATGTTCACAGGCCGTGCATATGGGGGTGAGAGGTCCACTCAGCAAACGTGTTACACGTGGCATCATTCCCCCCCCCCCCAGCAAGACCGGTGAAACATACAGACACACAATAAAAGTAAACACACCACTGCTTCCAGACCACAGGCTGGATACTACCAGTGGGAGAGACCTGCCAGGTCTAATCTTGAAACAAAGACAACAATGTCCCTTGTGAGACACCCGAAAAATTTCTGATCATTGGAGTCAGTTCCTGTCATGAGTCATCAAACCAGGCTGTATACGTATACGGACCAGCGGGTTGTGCAAGCCTGATAACCCATTGGTTGACACAATGTACGACATGGGTCCTGACACGCGGAGAGTGGGCAGTGTGTAGTGGTGTGGATAGACTCCACCTGCAACCACAGTAAGGATGAGTGCTGTAGATGAGGGGCAGGTAGGGGAACTATGGGTATGCAATTATGGGCTTAAGTGTGCAGGTGTTAGGTTCATAGGTTCATACTAGGCTATCTGCCCTAGGGTATTTATAAGCCTAGCCAAAGTGTGTTTGGCTTTCGCCACCCATTTTAAATTAATTTTGCTATGCCCTTTTTCGAGGTTAGTATACTGTGCCTCTGTCTAACAGTGACACAGAAGTGATACCCGGGGTAAACCTACGATCTCCCATCCACTCATCAAGATTCCTCTTGAAGAGAGTCAATGAGGGACTCTGCCTAACCTGGACTGGGATTTTATTCCAGAGTGAAGGGAGCCTCTGGGTTATGAATCTGTCCCTCCAGCATGTCCTATGTATTTCAGTACTGAGGTTCAAGTCTCTCGAGCGCGTAGCTCGATGGGATTTGGATTTTCTGAGGTGCAGCATGTCCATTAATTCCGGGTTGGACATGGCTTTATACGTCAGGCAAAGATCGCCTCTGAGCAGGCGGTATGTCACTGAGTAGAGCTGGAGTTTCTTTAACCGGGCAACATATGGCATCTGTTTGAGCCCTTTGATCCTCTTGGTGAGGTACTTTTGGGGTCTTTCCAGTTGCTGCAGGTGTCTGGTAAGGTACATCCCAAAAGGGGCATTGTACTCAATTATGGGCCTGATGAGGGATGAGTAAAGAGGCACGATGACCTCCCCTGATCTAGATGTGAATCCCTTCATGATTAGGTGGGCTATATAAAATGTTTTTCTAACCACTTTGGCCACGTTGTTGTTAAATGAGAGATTGCTATCAGCTTGGGTCCACAGGTCCCTAATTACTTCTTCTGTACTTAATGGATTACCACCTATGTGGTAATTTGTGGGCACTTTGTTTTTGCCAAAGGGGATGACTATACACTTTTTGGCGTTTAGCTTGAGACCATGGCTCTGGCACCAGTTGTCTGTTTCTATGAGGCCCTTTTGGAGGATGCTTGTGTCAGCTGGAGAGTCGATTATGGTGCCCAGTTTGCAGTCATCTGCCAACTTGGTCAGCCATGGTCCTTCCGTGTTGGCCTGTACCTCCGAGAAATATATACCGAACAAGATAGGTCCCAGGACTGAGCCTTGTGGGACGCCACTTGTAACTGGTTTGGAGTCTGACATGGCTCCAGCAATTCTAACCATGTGGGTTCTGTCCTTGAGCCAGTTTGCAACCCATCTAGTGACATAGGGGTTTATATTTAAGCTGGCGAGCTTATCTATAATGCCTGAGTGGGGTATTGTATCGAAGGCTTTTGCGAGGTCCAGGTAGGCTGTGTGGACCACCTTCCCCTTGTCAGTGGCCTTGGTGACTGTTTCAAAGAAATCAACCAGGTTTAAGAGGCAGGATCTGCCCTTAACAAAGCCGAACTGGGTAGGATCCAGTGTCTGTAGGTCCCCAATATCTTTATTTATGAGTTCCATGATGATCCTTTCCATAGCTTTGCAGACCAAGCTAGTCAGGCTTATGGGGCGATAGTTTCCAGGATCCATTGAGGCACCACCTTTGTGGAGAGGGACCACTGTTGCTGTATGCCACTCTTTGGGTACATATCCTGTAGTAAGGCTGAGATTGAACAGTAGTTTAATTTTTGGGTTTAGCTCTTCTTGGAGTTCATGTAGGACGCAGCCCGGGACACCGTCTGGTCCCATTGATGCTGTGTTTTTTGCTTTGGAGAGGGCAGCTCTTACCTGAGCATCTGAGATGTCAGGGGGGCAGCACTCTGCTGGGATAGATATTTGCCCTTTTGGTGGGGAGGGGGGGAGTTTGCGCTGAACCTGTCAGCTAGGATGTTGGCAATGTCTGTGGGTTTGGTGTATTTTTTGTCATTTTGGACTAATTCTGAGCATATCTGGGAATTCCCTCCCAGGTTCCTAACATAACTAAAGAAGGCCTTGTGATTATCCTTAGTGTCTTGTGCAATTTTTCTCTCGAAGCTAGCCTTAGACGATTTTATGAGTGCCCGTAGTTTTTTGCTAATACTGATCAGAGATGCCTTCCCTTTTTGGGATTTTGCTCTATCATGTAGTAGCTTCCTCCTTCTATTGTATAGTTTGTTTATGGCTGGAGTCCACCAGATAGGATGTCGGCCTTTGGAGGATTGGGTCTTGGTTTTATTTGGGATTGCATGATCCATGCATTCCTGAAGGTGTTCATAGAATGCGTTTATAAAGGATTCTGCGGTCTGGGCCGTATTTTCCACAGGCACGGGGGCTTTGAAGGATTCCACCTCGGTTTTGAGGAGTGTGAAATTTGCTTTAGAGAAGTTTTTCACTGTGGTTTTCAGGGCAGGGGGTGGAGTCGGGATGTGAATATACAGTGAGATTAGTTTATGGTCTGATCTTACCAGTGAGGGATACACTTCTGGTCTGGAGCATAGAGTCCCCATGTTGGTGATGATCAGGTCCAGTATGTTTTCTCCTCTTGTGGGAGTGGTAACAAGTTGTTCCATAGCATTTGAGTTTATAAATTCTAGGAACCTTTGGGCTAGGGTGTTGGAGCTAGAGTAATGCTCCCAGTCTATGTTTGGGTAGTTGAAGTCACCCAATATAATGGTGTTTGGAGAGACCTTCATATTTTCCAGTGTTCTCAGGAAGGCCGAGTGGGGTTCCTGGGTTTGGGAGGGTGGTCTGTAGCAGGCTATAAACTGGAAGGCAGTTTTACCCACTGTTAGTTGCACATGGATAGTCTCTGATGCTTCGTGCTGTGCCACCAACCTGGAGGTGTGGGTATCTTTGACGAATATTGATACTCCACCTCCTTTTTTGGTTCGGTCCAAGTTTTGGGGCCGAAAAGCATGGTATGAGGTATAACCTGGTAGTACTGGGGTGCTTTCGGGATCCTTGAACCAGGTTTCTGTTACTGCACAGATATCGATGTTCTTAATGCTAAGGAGAGTTTCGAGTGCGTGCATCTTGAGGTTTAGACTTCTGGCGTTGAGTAGCATTACTCTTAGTTTCTTATCCCTTGTGATAGCTATGGAGGTGGGTTTGTCTTTTGAGCCTTGCCTAAAAAAGGCACTATGGGGGTAGCAAGAGCCTTTGCCAATATCCAAAAGCCCAGGGGTGACAGGTGCAAGCTGTCTCTAGCGAAGCATCGTGGCTTGTCGAGCATGTCATCCCAGGCTGACAGGCATTGGATCCCCTTTGAATGACACCAATACTTAAGCCAATTGTTGAAATTGATCATCTTGTCTTCATATTGTGGCATCATTCTTGATGAGGGTAAGATGCTACTCAAGGCTAGGGTCATACCTGCCTGGGCTACATGCTCAGAGAGCTCCTCTATGTCTCTTTTCATGTAGTCCAGGGAGGTACGTCTCAGGTCATTCACACCAGCATGGACAATGACAGAGTCATATTTGTACTTGCCTTGGAGTGACCTGAGTGCTTTTGTTATGTGGCGGATCCTAGCGCCCGACAGGCAGCTCACCGTGACCTTCTCCTTGTTCAGCCTGGTGAGTGGGACGTCAGTGTGCCTGACGATAGAGTCACCTATTACAAGTGTATCAGGTGTGTTGTTTAGCCTTAAGGGCTGTGACTGTTTGGCACACTGGCTTTGTGAGCTATGTGTTGCACGTGTTTTGTTTTGGGGTAGCTGTTGCTTGGGTGTCTGCTTTGGAGGTCTCTGCTGCTTAGGCAGATTTTTATTTAGAGCCTCCGAGTATGTTTTTGTGTGTTTGTGTGTTTATGTGTTTGGTTTGCTGTCGTGGTAGGTCTATGTGAGACTGGAATTGTAGTGAGTGTGGTTTCCTTCTCCTCCTGACTGGTTTCGCCAGTACTGAGTTGAGAGAGCTTAGCCTCCATTATGGCTATATGGATGCATCTCTCACATGTGTTGGAATTTGTTGGGAGGAGGAGAGGGTTGTCTGTGTACATGAGGCAGTTGTAACATTGCCTCAAGATTCCCAGATTCACCAGCTGGACCGGAGAGGAGATTGACAACTGACCTTTGGACATGCTAGAATAGTATTGGGAATTCCTTTATAATTGAAAAAAAAGGGCCAATGGAGAATGAGGTACTCAAGGAGAGTTTGTGAGGGTGTGGTGCTTTTAATTTTTTAGTGCTGACTTATATAATTGCTTTAGTGGGCAAGTGCCAGGTAACGTAAATGCAATGTGTTACAGGTAACTTAAATGCAAAAATGACAAACAGTAACTTTCTTTCAAGTGAAACAAGGAAATAAGTACAGTAAGCAATGCAGATATCACTAGGGATCCACAGAAGCGCTGAAAAGCCGCATTTTAGGTGGAATTAGCATTTCAGGGAAATAACAAGCAAACAAACAACAAGCATACAAACAAAGCTAGATTCAGCAGGCCTGGATCTAGTCTATGCTACAGCAAACAAGGTGTACCAATTTCAGTAAGAAACAGTTCAAATATGCAGCCACTATAAGCCTTTAACCAGAAATTCCCAGCTCAGAAGGGCAGAGTCCAGCCTCTCCTCCCACAAGAGTGCAGACCACGAACCTTCTTAATGTAAAACAACTGGCCTGAAGCCCAAGTGCTTAAACCAGAATTAATACACTTTTAGAATAACAGACACTGAGCCCTCAATCAGCAGTTCCCAACTTAGAAGGATGTAAGCTACCTGTTCTGCCACCACAGTGCAGGCTACAAACCTTCCTAATGTAAAACAACTGGTCTGAAGCCCAAGTGCTTAATCCAAAAGACTTAGCATGATAGCTACACGTTAATCAAGTTACTACCAAGCAGTAATAAATACAATTGAATACTTTAAAGAATGCCTGGATTAGTGCTCAAGTTATACAAACAAAGCTAGATTCAGCAGGCCTGGATCTAGTCTATGCTACAGAAAACAAGATGTACCAATTTCAGTAAGAAGCAGTTTAAATATGCAGGCACTATAAGCCTTTAACCAGAAATTCCCAGCTAGAAGGGCAGAGTCCAGCCTCTCCTCCCACAAGAGTGCAGACCACGAACCCTTTTAATGTAAAATAACTGGCCTGAAGCCCAAGTGCTTAAACCAGATTTAATACACTTTTAGAATAACAGACACTGAGCCCTCAATCAGCAGTTCCCAACTTAGAAGGATGTAAGCTACCTGTTCTGCCACTACCGTGCAGACCACACATCTTCTTAATGTAAAACAACTGGTCTGAAGCCCAAGTACTTAAACTAAAAGGCTTAGAATGAGTTACACCAAGCAGTAATAAATACAATTGAGTACTTTTAAGATGACGCAAAAGCAAAATAAAGTAGGAAGAAACACAAATACAGTAAAAGCAGATACATTTTTTTTTTTTGAGTGAGCAAATGAGATGGCCCAGGAGTTACAGAACAGAAACAAGTGCAAATGCAGGCCTTCAAATCAGAAAGTTGAGAGAGATGGAAGACCGCCCAAACGGCAAATAACTACAAATTCTGGGCCAGAACCACTCCTTATGTGGTAGACAGGCTACCTAGTGCTTACCACTCCCACTGATAAGCTAGAAGGCTTCCCTCCAACACAGAAAGGTTTGGGGGGCTCAGAAGCTTACAAATAGTCCTGTATACAGCAAATCTGTATCTGGAACACTAATTACAGGAAAGGTAGGAAACAGGCTTACATTTTTTTTTTTTTTTTTTTTGCTCACTCAAAAAAAAAAATTATCTGTTTTTACTGTATTTGTGTTTCTTCCTACTTTATTTTGCTTTTGCGTCATCTTAAAGCTGGCGTAGTTGTATTAGGACTGCCCCGGAGATGTAAGTAATATTCTGAAATGGGCAGAGCTTACACCCATACCTCTCAACCCCTAAGAGAAAATCCACTGGACAGGACATAAACCGTTGGGGGAACAAATAGGGACCATACCTCTCAACTGTCCGTGATTTTCAGGGACGTCCCTGATTTTGACTCAAATTTTAACTCTGACCCTCTTAATCCCTCCTAAAACTAGTGACTTTTGGAGGAAAGGTGGTAAATTACACTTAATGAATAATGACAATAATTAAGTGTTATAAACTCCTTTTACTTCAGAAAATGTGTATTAATTCACATGCTCTGATTCTGTCAATGTTTCAAGTTAATAGCACTAATATTTTAAAAGTGTCCCTGATTGTCCCTGAGTGTTTCTTGACTTGTCCCTGATTCAGTTGAAATTTGTCCCCACTTGTTTGAGAGGTCTGATAGGGATGGAAAGCACATATTCCACTTACAACCTTAGAAAGCCGATAGAATAATAGGTATGCATTAGTATGACTCGGCTGAGGGATGTGGGGTCCCAAACCCAATTACTTGTCTGTATTTAATGGTGTCAGTTCCCAGGTATTTGCCAGACAGGTGCAGATTGTAAGAGGAACACACCAATAGTATGAAGCAAACTCTGGCCAGGCTGCTGATTCTGTAAAGTCGACCGGCATGCTTACGCCTAATGGGCAGCCATTCCCGATATGGGTCCCACCGCAGCACAGTCCAGTTTAAATGGCTAAGTACGGTATGACCATATGTGTCGTTGCATAACCCACTACACAACACCTATGAACACATGGTCGCAACACCCCACTGTAAGCTGATGTAATAGGCATCAGAAGGTATTATCATAGTCCTCACCCCCACCCAGGGGTGTGAGTGTCAGATGCAAACACCAAATGCAGTGCATTTGCAAGTGCAGAAACAAGCGGGTGTAAGCCTGTTTGGGTGCCATTATGCGAGTATCACACTGGTGAACCAATGTAGAGGCTGAGTGTAAGAAACTGTATCCGGAGGTTAGCATTGCTTAGCTCCACGCAAACCCGCAAACACCCACTCACAACTGCTTTAAAGTGCCTTAATCACTCTGTACCCAGCAGCTCATGTTCTGGCCAGCAACAAAATAACCAGCCTCTGCAAGGCTAGAACTCTGGACCCTGTACATCACAGTCATAGTAGTAAACCACTACACCATGACAGCAATACATATAAAGGAGGTATCAGCAAACTAATCCTCACAACAGGGAAATCAAATCAAATATGTGAACTGAATCTATGTACAGTGTAATGTGCTATAACGTGCCACAGACCATAAATATGTGAATTGGAGTACTGCAGTAAACACAGAGTTGAGATGTCACTGTAATAAAGATATAAAGTCCCCAGGACCCCATACAGTGTATGTACACACATGAATGACGGATACCAGACACATATATAACCTGTAATGAGTAAGATGTTGACAAAAGGCAAATATAATGCTAGATAACCAATAAGCAATGCTAACCGCAGCACAGCCCAACTAAGTAATTGTAAGCAATGTGTAGGGAAGCCAATACAATATGCCCACAAGTACACATCTTTAAGCAGTGCCAACGTGAAGTAAGCAGGTGTGCCCATAGCTTAGCCTTTTCGAAACCGGCCAATTACAGGAAAGTGCGGGAATCCGGCCCTACTTAAACTGAAGAGGTGGGAATATGGCTCATAACTGATTGTAGCATCTCCCTGCAGGCAGAATGGCTGGAGTGGGAGAAGGCACTCGCTTTAGAGCGTAGCGCTGGGGCATCCAGGAGTCCAAATTCATGGTATGGCTCCTGGTAAAGCACCATGACAGGAGACTACTGCAGGGCCAGTACCAGGGCTTGCAGTACAAAACAGAGGCCTGGGACAGTCTTGCCCGTGACCTCACTAGTGCCACAGGTATCCTCCGGACTGGTGAGCAGGTCAGGCACCACCATGCAGACCTGAAGCGGCTGAGGGGGATGTCCTGCTACAGTGGATCCAGGAAGCAAGGCAGATGCAGAATGCCCCAGAACTAAGTACTCCTTCCACTACGTAGTTAATAATTGCCTAGCTTGATGTATACTATGGATAGGTATGGCTAAATATCATTGTACTTCTCTGACAGCTGCAGTTGAGCTTGCTGTGAACCAGCAAGCCTATGATGCTAGGCTGCAAAGGATGCATTGCGAGGCAGGTTAGTAAATAGCCTGCATGTACTGTCATAGCAAATAAGAGCTTCAGAAAGTGTTGTACCAGTATACAGAATTGTGTAATATGCTGTGAATAAAGGTGTAATCTCTGCATTGCTTCTGTTTACTCTGCAGTCATATGTTGTTGTACTGTTGCAGTTATTAAATAGTACTGTTGTAGTAAGCAGTGTTACCCACACTGCAGTATGCAGATAAAATATGTATGAAGTGCTGTATAACAATGTTGGAAGTGCAAACAGGTCAGTCATATTAAACAAAATACATTGCAAAGCCTCACAACAATTGCCTGATAGCATAGTGTACAGTGATGTTAACTGTAATGCTTTTGTCACACACAGCAGGGCTTTGGATCCCAGCAGTGCTAGTAAGTTGTATGCATAATCATTCCACACAACTGTACACAGTTTGTTAGAATATTCAGAGAGAAAGCTGTATGCATATTTACACTTAAGAACTGTACAGATTTTGCTAGAATGCTCAAATAGAGAGTGGTATGCATATTCATACCCCTCAACTGTTCCAATCTGCTCAGTATGTCCTGATAAATGGCCCACATCACCTGCCTTTTGCCCTGTTCCCCTGACAAATTAGTGTGATGATCCAAGAACTGTAGGCAGCTGTTAATGACATATAACAGATAGTCAGAGAATGTACATGCAAACATACCTGTCATCCCAGCATCTCACCCAAAGTGTATGAGAGCAGTCTCAAAACATGTTGCATTAACACCTGCATCTTGTCAAGCCTGTACGCAAGACACAGGTCCCATTCATACTATTCTACAAACATACCATTGTACAATATAACGCCATTGGGTAGTGTAATAATACATGTAAGGGACAGACCACTGCAGTGACTATGAATGTTATAAAAATTACAAGGATTTATTAGTTGTTAATTGAACTCCCTCTCACCCCTACCATATGTGCAAAAATAACTGATTTACACAACTCATTTGTTATGTCTACACCCTAACCTTTGTTGGACATATGTCCTATTGTTTTATAAATATTCACATCCGTTTCTATGCATGTGCCATGTTAAAATACTCCCATATTGGTGGCCTGTTGCCATCAATTAAACCCGCATGTTGTTGTAATGGCCACTGTTTACCCATATATGAATGTGTTCCACCTGCTCTGCAACTATTTATATCTGGTGCCCTGGGTAATGGGAATACCTCTGCAAGCTATTATAACTAATCGTGAATGCTGTTGACTATTACTAACCCATATCTACCTTACACATGCGACAACATAGCTCGTATGGGAAGGCCAGTCCCAGCGGACCCACCTGTCCCACCTCAGCTGGCCATGGCACCGGGCACCAGCCCATCTGGGGCCCAGCCTGGGACCTCCTCGTCCACTGGCCCTGCACCACCTTCAGGTGGAACCACTGCAGGAGATGGGGCTCACCCCCCCTGGGAGCGGGAGTGGACAGGAACCTGTCACCCGTGGTATGGTCCGGGCCGTGGTGCATAGGGAGCTTGACAGGGAGATTCGAGACCACCTACACCAGCTTGAGGGCCGATTGGCACAACTAGAGGGTGAGCCTGCCCCTCCTACACAGCCGCCAGCACAGCCACCTTCTGGGCTATGAAGGTGCAGTGGTGACTGCCCATGGGTTGGGACCTTAGTCCCACTGTATCCATTTGTGTGCTCATGGGCTTGCAACTTCCAAACACCCCTCCCCGTCCAAGGTGTCCCCCCCCCACATGTGTCATATACCACCCTTGTATGCATCTTGTTTGTCTTGTCTGTAATCCTACCCAACCTGTCCTCCCTGATAATACCTACTCTCCTTCCCCCAACATCCCACTCTCACCTAAAAATAAAAGAAAAAAGGGCAATCTGTTCCTGCAAAAAAAAAGCACGCCCCCATACATAGCTGTCGATTTTGCACATGTGTGCATTGGACACATGTAAACGTTTCTAATTGGCATCACAGCATACTATTGTTGTCCTCACCCCTCTCTCAGGGTTGTGAGTGTCCAAATATACCACCAAATTTATTGCATATGCACAGCCATTGCTTTAGTAGAAATGGACAGCTATGGACCTTCCCTACACCCTTCCTGCACATCCCTAGCTACCTTGCCTACTGTCTTTACCCCTTTTTGCCCCTTTTTCACCACTTTCCTATCACCCCTTTTTTCTTTTCTTTTAAAGAAATTAGTGCGGGGGTAGGTGGAAGTAAGCACTTTTAAGCAGCAGTGAGCGGGTTTCAGCCTGTTTGCGCAGGGGTAAGCAATGCTTACACAGGTTAAGCAATCAGGAAGGTAACTGAGTGTAAGGAACTGTAGCCAAAACTAACCAATGCTTACCATCACGCAAACCTGCGCACACCTGCTCACAACTGCTTAAAAGTGCCTTAATCACTCCGTATCCAACGGCCCTTGCTCTGCCCAGCAACAAAATAAACAGCCTCTGCAAGTCTCAAAACCAGGACCCTGCACACCACACCTAACGTGAATTACCACTAAGTCACGGCAGATATACAGACATCTGATGTTATCACAAACATATTATTCAGCACAGTCATTCAACAGTATAGGAAATGTATTTCATTATGTAGATATATGTGTGTGTGTTTATGTCCAGATATATCTACATACATAGATACAGATATATATATACATATATCAAGAACAAACCATATGACAACAAAGCATTAAAAAAGAATGAAAAGGAAAACACCAGCAACTCCTGTATTATGTAGTGGTGTTGTCTTATGTAATATCAAGACTCCCTCAGACAGACATGTCATAATACACGCAAACATTTGTACATTGCCCAGATACATTACTTTGAGAATTTTATTTAGATTAACAAAACAGTTCCTGCCCAATCATAATGTGAGAACAGTACTCTTGCAAGGTGCTGTGTGCAAAATCATCATCATTAAAAAGTTAAATGGGGTAACCATAGAGGGACCGGTAGTGTTGTGTGTACACTGAGGCTGTCTGCATCATGTGTACCTGGAACTTCTAGGAGTCATGTGTATACCAGGATTGTGTGCCTGAGAGAGGGGTGAGGACAACAGTAGTATGTTGTGATGCAAATTAAAAAGGTTACATGTGTCCCGTGGACACATGTGGGAAATGGACAGCTATGTCTGGGGCGACAGTCATTCTGGGAACAAATTGGCCTTTTGTTTCTGTTTTTGTAAGGTGAGAGTGTGATGTTGGGGAAAGAGAGTAGGTATGCTCGTGGAGCATAGGTTGGGTAGGATGACAGACAAGACAGCATACAGGGGCGGTATATGACACATGTGGGGGGACACCTTAGATGGGGAGGGGTGTTTGGCAGTCACAAGGCCATGAGCCCCCAAATGGAAACAGTGGGACGGAGGTCCCCACCCATGGGCAGCCACCACTGCACCTTCACAGCCCCAAAGTTGGCTGTGATGGGGGCTGTCTAGGAGTGGCAGGCTCACCCTCTAATTGTGTCACTCTGCCCTTGAGCTGGCATATCTGGCCTCAAAACCCCTTATTGAGCTCCCTACGCACCATAGCCTGGACCGTATGATGGCTGACAAGTTCCTGTCTGGACCTGCTCCCGGGGGGGGGGCAAGCCCCATCCTCAGTGGCAGTTCCACCCAAAGGTGGTGCAGAGCCAACAGAGGTGGAGGTCCAAGGCTAGGCCCCAGATGTGCTGGTGCCTGGTGCCATGGCCAGCTTAAATGGGACAGGTGGTTCCGGCAGGACCTGCAATTCCATACAGCCTATGGTGTTGCAGTTTTAACACAGATAAAGCTTAGTAATACCCAACAGCATTCAGGATTACTTATAACAGCATGCACAGATATTACCATTAACTCAAGACAACAGATGTCATACATTTGCAGAGGGAGCACAACACATGCATATATACTGCATGACATCTGTCCAAAGCGTAGATGACTTGTGACTGCAGCTATGAACAGTGGCCCATTATTGGCATGTCACTGTGATAACCTCAGACAGTGACTGTTATACCACTGATTCATGTGACGTATGTCCAATCAGGGATGCAATGTCAGTAACTCTCATCGCTGTCACTGTGTACTGACTGCAATCCTCACACTGTGCTTCTGCAGTTCACAGATGTGTGTTCTGTGAGTAATACAAGAAACAAATGGTTCCACACACTGACCAGTCCACAGATGACCCTACAGATGGGGGTTTCCTCTCAGACAGAGCACTGTGTTGTCAGTTATTAAAACATGCAGACTAGCCATTACCGCACACAACCTGTTAAACTGCCAGTAGTCTGAATGAAGCATAGCTACACTTACATGCTGTAGTCATGTCTGGCACATCACCCTCCTGTCTTTAGGCTATTTTCCACAGTGTATGTTGTTTGAGGAATATCCATATTTCATCTGTAATGCTGTTTACCAAACACCAGATCCAAGTTCCACTCACAGCGATTGTCATGGGCAAACACCAACATGATGTTCCTAGATATTGTACTGTGTTTCCATGCAATTGGCTATGGGAATGTCCCACATAGCTGTTCCACATGCAATCAGCTAGAGGAGGACTGCAATAGGTGCAGAGGCCATAACCTGTTTATGATCATCACTTACAAAACACAAGCTGCTGAGCAGGTGTACATCTCCACATCCATCAGAGGAGATGTACACCTGCTGAGCAGGTGTACATCTCCACATCCATCAGAGGGTGTGTGGGAGGGACAGACAGAGGCAAAGTATATCGGAGAAAGGCTGGGAGACTAAAACCTAAGCATCTTCTGTCACACACCTACCACTACAGGGGTTCAAACCCCTGACTGACTAGCCATTACTATTATAAGTGCATGCAAGTTACTCCATGTGCCACATAGCTGACATGCTGGTGTGCTGGAAGAACATATTTGTGTGCTGGTGAGCGACTTCTGCAACAGAGATATAGTAGACATACATTAGGTGTAGCACACATGACTGTCCACATGAACAGATGTCATTGTCAACACAACCACACTCTCTAAGGGATCCAGACACATTGGCACACTTTGGCAGGCTCAAAAATACACATCCTAACTACTAGATTTGCCACACTGCAGTAATGCACAGGTATTACTTGCACCACAGGGGATATCCTGAGGTTCTATGGGCTAGGGCATGTGAATGTGTCTGACATCAGTCAGTATACCAGTGGGAGTTATACTGGGTGTGACTGTGGTTGGGAACATCATACCCCACACGCAGACACAAGGTGCCAGTATTGACATGCATGTGTGCATTGCTTCATGGGTGTGTAGTGTTTGGCTGTGCAAGATGGCTGTACAAGGCTGGGTAAGAGGTAATCCTTGGCATCAGGCCACGTGAAAATGGTCTGCAGTGTGGTTTAGGGGTGTAGTGTCTGCAATGTCCCACACAGATGGGTATTGTATGACCTCTCCTGTCATCCTGGTTACCATTGTGTGTGTCCATTGCTTTGCAATGCATGCCATGTCTGTGTTTGATAGTGCTTGACATGGACAATGCTTGGGATGTGCATGTCCCACAATAATGTATAGTGATATGTTTATGTGTACCTGGTTTGCCTGGCACATGTTGTGTACACTGACTGTTATCATCAGATGTGCCAGTACTGGCCTGTGCCAATACTGGCCTGGTGTGGCAGACCTGCTAATAGACAGCAGGTGACCCTGCACCTGCAATGATAGCATGATACAGGTATTCCCTGGTGTCAGTGGCATCTCTTCATACAAGGCATGTGTGTAAGGCATTGTATGTCCTTTGTGAATCACATTTGATGGCACCACATATGTTGCAGGTGTCCAGGTGGGAACATAGTGAAGGCGCATTGTCCTCAATTATGTGCCTTTTGTACTGTTGGACAGGGTGCCATGCCCTCTGCGGCCCACTGCAATCACACCATGCCTACTATCTGTTAACAATGTGCAGGGTACTAGCAACATAGCGGGATATTCTAGGCAAGTGTGTTTGTGTATGACACATGGGTTCAGACCATAGTCTGGGTAATAGTAGGGTTGCTTACTGTGTTCACCAGGCCTTTTGCCAGATGTAGGGGTATGGCTTTCTAACCCAGTCTTTGGCTGATTGAAATCTGTAAACCTCGTGAGGTGGACATTGTGACATATAATATGGCCACCATATAGGAAAACTACCAAACCCAATCCTCAACATGTCCAGTGGTTAGACATTCACAGCCACCTCCACACAGGCTCTGTCTGTGAAACACACACACGCACCTGCCATGTCTTGGAATAGAACTCCTACCTAACTAGTTCATCACACTACAGCATTACATAGCTATAGCAAGTGCTACGGAGATTACTGGCCTACTCCATCCCCAATGGTGTATTTCACAAGGAATGACATCAGCAGGTTTACCAAAGTAGGGCATTTCAGATTTCCTTCAAGTGAGTAGCCCAAAATGCATTGCTCACAAAACAGACAGTGAGACACACACAACACATCCACAACTGACATATGTGGGTATAGAACCAATGACCTATATTACACTACTGCATGGAGATGCTGTAGGATGCACCATGAGGATTACTAGGGAACTTGTTCCCCAGAGGTGTATTTTACAGGGTATGACATCAGCAGGAGTACCAAAGTAGGGCATTGTAAATGAGAGAGTAGGGTATAATGCATTGCTCCCTACACAGACATTGAAACACACAGAAAACATACATAACTGCGATGATTGTGGATGGATCCTACCACAGTTCTAAATCACACTCCAGTGGTATGCAGTTACAGGACACGCTACAGAGATTACTGGGTTACAGCAGTCACAGAGGTGTATTCCTAGGTGGGTGACATCAGCAGGATTGCCAAAGGTAAGTATGTGAATCATAAGGAGTGTGTGTACTCTAAAAAGCATTGTTCCTTTCGCTGGCAGACAGACACACACAGTTAGCATGTCTGGGATTAGAACACCTATCAAACTAGTTTAGCACACTGCAGCATTACGCAGTTACAGGGCGCACTACAGAGATTACTGGGATACAGAAGTCCCAGAGGTGTATTTCTAGGTAGTTGACATCAGCAGGATTGCAAAAGATGGGCATTTCTAGTGTAATGCGATTTGTACATGTCTTGCACCTGTGTGTGCCCACTGCTTACTGTTGCAAAAACACATTTACACCAGCATAAAAGTGTCTTATTCAGTCCTAAATGACATTATCAACAAGCCTTGCAGGTCTTGAACCCTAGACCATGCACACTGAGGTCACTGGACTTACCACAACGCCATCTGGGTTGTATACATTTTTCATGGTTTTTATAATACACATCTTACTACAGGTATTCCACAGTACTGAAAACAAATGGGACAGTCACTTTGTGTACGTATGTGTAGAACCCTTGAATGTACTGTACTATGTGAAACAACATAGACAAGTCTACATCTGCACAACTGTCATAAATAAATACATATATGCACCTACGGGATGTGTACACACTATATATATATATATATATATATATATATATATATATATACATATATACATACGCATATACACAGACACAACTATAGCCATATATATATATATATATATATATATATATATATATATATATATATATGTATACACATGTCTGAACACCCATTGTGACACAGAAGGGATCCAAAGGAACTGACGTGTACACAAAACAGAGGCATCTCTTGTTTTATAACATTTAAAATGTAATCTGTTCACCAGAGAAGGTATGGTTGCTGTGTATGTGGAGTTTGGGATGGGGAATGATGGTTAAGGAAATATACCCTGGGGATTGTGGAGTTTGGGTGGGGGAATGATGGGTATGGACATACACCCCCGGCGACCACTTCTGTGTCACTGCTCGACAGTGGCACAGGAAAACAACATACCCAACTGTAGTCATTCTTGACTGTCTATTCTTTTCTATTCCTAAATATGTAATAATTTGTAGACTCCACTCACCACAGATGATTACCATGGTGTGCAGCATGTTAAAAGACATAACACATGTGTATGCCTGGCTACAGGGTAGTCACACACACACAAACACACACACACACTTGCCAGCATTGTGCATACATGTCTTGCCTATGTAAAGGTAACTAGTAGAGTGGTATGCAGTTGGAGTATGTGCCATAGACGCCATGCAATTACACCTACTTTGATTCTGCTTCTGAGTTGGGTGACATCACAGGACTGATTACTTGCAGTGGGGTGGGGGGAAAAGGGTGGTTTAGCAGATGACAAGGATAAAGGCCAGTGCAAAAGGTAGTTTCTCTTTGGAAAGCAGCAAAACCCACTGTCATAACAGGATGCAGACACAAATACACAGCCACACTCGACTATTTGCTGACACACACACAACCACACAAACACACACACACACACACACACACACACACACACACACACACACACACACACACACACAGTTGCCAGTGGTGGGATCAGAACTCCTGCCTATCTACATATCACTATTATAGTACTACACAGTTACGAGACACGCCACAGAGATTACACATTTCAAGGCAGTCATAATGCCCTTCTAAGAGTGAGGACAACAACAGGGATACTGACAGTTAAGATGTACATAGCTGTAAACCTGTGTGTTTAAAGTAGGAGTCCATTACAACCTGTATGCACAAACATGACACATCATCTGCAGGTAAGACATAGGTAGGCCTGAGAGGTATAGTTGTAGCACAACAAGCCCTGAACTAGAGTATGCCCATCTGTGGAATGGACAACTACTATCACTGTACAGGGTTACAGTGGTCATGCTCATACACATAGAATCACAGGACTTGTTTGGATGCATTGACTCCAATTACACAAGGTGACAGTGGGCATGCTCATACGCTTAGTAGCACAGGGCCATTTGGGATGCACTATGACTACAACTACACAATGTTATACTGAGCATGCTCATACACTTAGAAACAAAGGGCTTGTTTGGATGCACTGACTCAAATTACACAAGGTGACACTGGGTATTTATCAGTACATGAATACAACAGCCATTATGGTGTAATGCTCAGCTAGGTTTCACACATGGTGTGGGGAAGGTGTGAAATGTATCCTCTTGACCTGCTAGACCACTTACTGATGGAGACTGCATATGTGTACATGTATTGATGTGTGTTTAGATTCCATGCGTGTGCAGTGTCTGATGTTTGAAGGTGACTGTTGTCTTAGTACATCATGCTGTTGCAATGCAGCCTCAAAATTGCCATCTGTATATGGTGATATGCTCAAAGTACAGTAAGCTGTACTTGAGGTATGGACAAATGTTTGGACATGACTACTAAGTGGTGGGGCTACTTTGCAGATGAATGATTACTGAAGACAGCTCACAGATGTGTTAGAATCATTCCTACAATAACCTGTGTAACTGCTACACTATGGTTCTGTTAATTGAAGTGGAAGCCACACAACGTAGAATGCAGTAAGGGTGACACTGAAGGCAAACCTCTTAACACCTGCAACAGTAACACCTCCCCTGTGCAAATATTGTGCATATATCAGAACAGGTGGCAAAGGAAAGAGTCAGTACACTTTGTAGCACATGCGATAGTGCTGTAACTCTGTAATACCTGTCATGAGATAGGCAGGTGTTTGATTCACAGTACTGGCACGTGTGAGCTTGTGTGTCCCCATATATGTCACGTATGGTGACTAATACATCCCAAATGTTTTTCACTCTCCTGAACACTGTGGTAGACATCAGTACAGAGTGAAGTGTAGAAAGAAAGGCATAGGTAGGTGTCAAGTGTCTGTATGTGTGTGACATAGGTGTATATCTTTGCCACAGTGTGTGTGCATGTGTGTGTGTGTGTGTGTGTGTGTGTGTGTGTGTGTGTGTGTGTGTGTGTGTGTGTGTGTATGGCTGTCCAGTCCCTGGTGTGAGGCTGTATTTTACCATAGTGAAATATTAAGGCACCCTCCCCCATCCTCTCAATGCAATCTAGTATCACTGTTGATGTCATCAATCTTAGAAGGGCAATCTAACTGCCTCTAACCATGTACACCCTGGGGTGAGGCTTGTTACATAGCCGATGTACCCCCCACCCCACATTCACTCACTGCAATCTAGTATCCCTGTTGATGTCCTCGATCTTAGGCCATTCCTACTACCTGTACATGTGTAATCTCTGTGGCGTGTCTTGTAATTGCATAGTACTATAATAATAATTTGCACATAGGCAGGGGTTCTCATCCCAACACTGGTAACTGTGTGTGTGTGTGTGTGTGTGTGTGTTACTGTCTGTGAATCCCTGGGTGTGTTACTGTGTCTGTGAATCCCTGAGTGTGTGGGTGTGTCTGTGTTTGCATCCTGTCATGAGAGCGGGTATTACTGCTTCCCAATGAGAAGCCACTTTTTTCAATGGCCTTTACCCTTGTCATCTGCTATACCACTCTTTTACCTCCTCCCCACTCCAGGTAACTATACATGTGATGTCACCCTCTATGGATGTGATGGGTCTGAACACAGTAGCTTACTACACAGCTATCATGCTCTTGGATCATTGGATCAGTAAACGTAATTGAAACTTGGGAGATTAAAACTGCGATGTGGAAGCTACAAAGTGCATGTAGGTATTGTCATACAGACCTGTGAGTAGTCAACATTTACATATGGGACACTAACTGCAAACACTGACATCCTCCGGCACATGCAATTACACCTGAAAAAGGAAGGCAGAACATCAAATTCAACATGCAGTTACTGTTACACATGATACATACTGTCAAACATACCAAATGCATTCTAAAACTGTACTACATGGCATGTCCATTGCCTGTCAAACACTACTCAATAATATTAATCTACAATTGTCTTCCTAGTATATTCACCCTGTGCATCAGACCATATGAGCATATCCCTGGACCGATGATGTGGATGACAGGGATGCGGCACAGTCCAAACCAAATGCTATGCACGTGGGGGATGCAGGGCCTAACCAAACCATGAAGAAACAAAAATGGCCAGCAAGGTTTAGCAGTCGAATATGCAGCCCAAAACAAGATAGTGAATGATCAGACTTTTATTATAACTAAAAAACAGACCGGTTTCGGCAATATGATGCCTTCTTCAGTGTTGAGCAAACAATCATTATAAACACAATAAAAATGCAAATTTATACAGAGTGCTAACCAATAAGCACATGAATGTGCTGTTGGAACTCATGAATAATACATGATGTATTATGAACTGACTAACACTATACCTGAGACCATGGCTAATATTTGTGTTACACCTGAAACAGATAGTTCCAAAGACATCACAAAAACAAAATCATAATAGACTATGGAACCATAAAGGCTATAATTATACATAATAAAATATGTGCATCCATAGTCATGATTATATTAAATATAAAAATATATGTAAATGAAAGAAAAGAAACTGTAAGGGGCCCATTTCAAAATCAGATGTAGTGAATAGCTCTAGCTAATCCTTGTCGAATATATATATTATTTTATATATACAAAATTTGATGTATATATATATATAAAATGTGCATTAAATGATTCAGAAAATATTATACCTGATATTCAGAAAATATTATACCTGATATATTTTAGCCTTTATGGTTCCATTTACATATATATATATATATATATATATATATATATATATATATATATATATATATATATATATATATATTTTTTTTATACATCTATTCTTTACTGTATTTGCATTCTATATATATATATATGTAATTTTATTTTAAATATGTCTCTATATATATGTCTTTATATATATGTACTATCTTTTTAAACTGCTTTTACTGTTTTAATTGATCATTGAGACCAATTAAGATGAGTATATAAGGTGTGTATTTTCTATGGAAGAGTTACACCTGATGAAGCATTGTGAAAGCGCTTGTGTCTCCTGTTAATAAATTGGTACCTGGAACGCATATCCATGGACTTTTTGCTGTTTTATCTACTGCTATTTTGTTGAAAGCACTCTCAGTCTGGATTTTGTGCCTCTTGTCTCTAAGGGGCTTTATATCTGTTTTTGCAACATAATTGCTCTTTGGGCTCTGTTTCTACTGACTATATGTGAAGTAGCATGTTCACATAGACCTTCAACAGGTGATGTAGCTGGCCTATGTCCACGTGCCCGACACCTCACTCCCACCAGATGTTCCAGCACAGACATTCCAGGCTCGAGGATTGACATGCCATGGTCAAGGACTCCCACCATGTCACTCAATCGTCTATCCAAGACATCTGCAAGATGATGGTGAGCATTTGAAATTGCCTGGATGTTGTCAGTTAAAGAACGGACAGCAGCTCTCTGAAGCCTCAGACCTTCTCTGTTGTGCCATTCAGCACATGCCTGTGCCTCCATTACAGCCTGAAACATGCATCTGGTGACACCAGCTGATGTGCTTCGTCTTGCAGGGGCATGTTGGCCAGTGGTCCTCCTATGAGCAGCACTGGGCACATGTCTGTGTGGGACATCACCAGTCAGTTGGCTGGGATCATGATGTGCAGGCACACCTTCCATAGTCTCCACACTTCCTGTTCCATGCTACCATCCGCCAACTGTCCTTTCTCTATGGCCACTGGTGATGGGGTATGTGTAGGCAGGAGAACTGTGTGTGTGGGGATGAGAGGGATACAGGTGAAATGGCAACCAATGGCACAGATTCCACCCCTGACAACCCTGACTGTGCCTCAATCATACTTTCATCATCACTGGGGGCACTAACATCAGGTGGACCACAGGAGGGCAACGCATCTACATCAACACCTCTGGGGGCAGACAAGAACTGTACATTACAAGTTATACAGCACAGCACACACAGACAGACAGGCACACACATAGACAGATAGACACACACACACACACATACACACACACACACACACACACACACACACACACACACACACACACACACACAGACAGACAGGCAGACACACACAGACAGACAGATACACACAGACACACAGGCAGACACACAGACACACAGGCAGACACACAGACACACAGACAAGCACACAGACAGACACACAGACAGACACATGCTATGGCACCCAATGGCATGCAACATGCATGTGATATGGCAGATGGCATTCAGCTTAGACAATTATAGTGGTAGCTATCATACATCCATGAGTTCCACACAACAGCATGCATGTGTTATAGCAGAAGGCATGCACCTTACACATTTATAGTAGTAGCAAAAACAAAATTGTTCAGGAGCCACCACGATGTTGTAGTTAAAAATATTTATTGTAGAACTAGCGCTTTCACGTACTGCCAAGGTACGTTTCTTCAGGTTTATACAACAGCTCAATTTCATGCGTATTTATACTAAAAACCTCCTACTAATTAAGCAATTAAAACAAGTATATAGTAAGAATCAACTAATTAATTAACCATTTCTGCAGCTGCGTTCCTATTCATCTACTCTCTTAAACATACAGCGTATATACTACATAAAATATAACATGACATAATCCATATTAAACAATGTGTATGTTGACAAGAAATTCTGTCATAATGTATATATGTAAAAATACATTTCAATAAAACATGAACTATATGCCCTATTATCTTCATCATAAAAACGGCAATATTGCAAGACACTTAAATTAAAACGATCTATATAAAAATGCATATCCGGTGTCATGATTTAAAGATATATATATATATATAATTATTTATAGATATAGAAACCAATAACCAGCCTAATTCATGGGACATAATTCATAATAATGTTCGATGAAGTTCATAAACCTATTGCACATACTCCAAATACATTCAAAAAGTAAATTGATTTTCATCTGCGTCTTGCCAATGCTGGTTTTATGCTTAAAGCCTGATTCAACCCTGGCTCAATGTGTGCCCTCAATTTCAGAATCCAGTTCAACTCAATCAGTTCAAGATAGCCCATATTATTTCCTTCTCTTCTATTATTATGTATTAATTGTAACACTCTAAACCTGAATTGATGGTTAGGAAACATATGACTATGCTTGGCTAGAGCATTAGTCAAGATGGTTCTTTTGGTATCATAATTATGGTTGTATATTCGGTCCTTGAGTCTTCTGGACGTCAACCCCACATAATATGCCTCAAAGGCTTCACATGTAGCTAAATAAACTAAGTTTTTAGACTCACAGGTGGCATAAAAAAGTGGAGTAAAAGTATAGTCCAAGTCCGGAACCGTGAAGGGTTGGATCTTGGAAATAAATCTGCACATGTTACATCTATTACACGGGTACGTCCCATTTTTCAACAACTGTCTAATATCCAACTTAGAACCATCTGTTTTCTCATTACACAATAACCTCTTCAAGTTTTTGCTATTCCTATACCTGAAAGTTGGCTTATTTCCAACTATCTGTGTTACATGTGCGTCCAATAACAGGATCTTCCAATTATTACTAATGATATTATTAATATGATGGATATCATTTGTATATCTGGTTGTAAATGCTACCCTTGTACCATACAGATGCACCTTGAGATCTTGCATACATGTCCCCCGCCTCATGTTGACATTTATACCAGCATCAAAAATGGAAGATCTTATCTCATCCATCAGAATGTGCGGATATCCCCTATCTATAAAGAAATTTTCTATTAAATTCAGTTGCAAGTTCCTATCTTCTTCCTTGCTACATAAACGTGATGTTCTCAAGAACTGCCCCTTAACCACATTTTGAAACACGTGTCGTGGGTGCATGCTGTTGTAATGGAGAATGGCATTTCTCCAGCATGGCTTCCTGTAGATAGTAGTAGAAATGGAGCAATTTTGTTCTTTTAGGATGGTTAAATCCAAAAAGTTTATTCTACTGGTAGATTGTTCTACTGTGAATTTCAAAAAATCAGTAGTAGATTCCATATAGGAGACCAATTCTACTAGTGAATCTTCATTGCCATTCCAAAAAATTAAAATGTCATCCACAAAACGTCTGTATAACGAGACGTTCCTGAACAACTCATTATTGAAAAGAAACCTGTTCTCCCATTGATGCATCACTAGATTAGCGTAAGAGTTTGCACAGGGAGTGCCCATGGCTACTCCCCATACTTGTGCATATATCTTATCATGAAATAAAAATGCATTATTATTCAAAACTAAATCTAGTAAAACACATATTAATGTTTGACAGGCATTATCAAGTGTACCATCCATACACAAAAATTCCCTGATGGCCTCCACCCCATAGTCATTAGGGATACTCGTAAATAAATTCTTAATATCCATTGATACCAAGATAGTACGAGGAAACATGTTATGCATGGTAGCTACATCTTGTAAATCATTCAGCAACCCATAAGTGTCTTTCAATATGATCGGTATCTTTTTAACCAAGGGTCCCAGCTTAGACTGAATGAAAATAGAGATTCTCTCTGTCACCCATTGTTCTCCTGATACTATTGGGCGTAGGGGAGGTGGAAACACTCCCTTATGTATCTTGGGGAGACCTTTTATTACAGGTATAAGGGGAAAATCTATGAGCAAGTATTCATATAAATCTTTGTCAATCTGTCTGCACATTAAAAGATCAAACAGAGAGTCTTGTACCTGTTTCACAATACATATTATATCCTTTCTCTCAATATATTTATATGCAGAATCATCACTAAGCATTATAATCATTAATTCTGTATACATGGAAGTTTCCATCATTACTATCCCCCCACCTTTGTCTGCTGGCTTAAAGGTTAGTTCTTTCATATTTTTTAAGCCCCTAAAACAGGTTCTCATATTTGCATTCAGATTATGAAATATTCCCCTACGTTTATCTTCAGCAAAATATGCATAAAAATCTTTTTCACATGACCTAACAAAACAGTCTACATTGTTCGGCAGGGATGGAATAAACATGCTCTTATTCCTAAAACTGTTATTAGTATTAGAACATAACATTTCAGCGTCTTTAAAAAATACCTTCAGTGCTATAGCTCTTGCGAATAAACGCAAGTCAATCAGTAGTTCTGAGAGATTACTTCCTTGCGAGGGAATAAAGGACAATCCCTTGTTTAACAATTCCTCTTCATCCGTGGTTAACGCTCGTGATGAGAGATTAAAAATCAGTTTCTTTAACTCCTGTTCTTCCGTCTCGGTTCCATGTTCTCGCCTGAGTATTTCCTTTTTCCTCTCCCTCGACTCTTGGAACGTGTTGTAACCCTGGTTTTGTATTGTACCGGTAGTTGTAAAAAAGGACCTGGTACTGTATTAGCTCCGAGTTTCGGTCTCGCTCCCAGGGGAAGTACATCTTTCAGGGCTAACTGGTTACATGGTGGAGTTTCACTAACCGGTACCTGGTTACCGCTACCAGCGATATCAGATGATGTCATCACCGTGTTCCCATCACTTGTAGATTCACCGCTTTCCATGATTTCAACAGCCTGGTTGTTCATACTGATGGATTCATGTCGCTGCACATTGGATGTATTATTATACTTAGGCCAAACAAAAATCTGTCCGGTTGTGAAATCTTGGTAGTCTCTTCTAAGCTTTTTGTATTTTAATTGTTCCAGTCTTTCACTATATGCAGCGACTTGTTTGAACATACTGTTCAACTTACAATCATGTATTTCCCCCTTGTAAGAATGCAATATATCTTGATGTAATGCTTCCACTTTAGCAACCAGTTCAGACTCAATGGGGGTAAAGTATTCAATTAGCAATTTAATATACTGAATACTAAAGTCTATGTTGAGTTGCTGCCATCTCCTCAAGAGTTCAGGGTGATTATCACCGTAACTAGGCATACATAATATGCGCATGCCTCGAGGTATTATTTTAAAATGAAGGCATGCCTCTAAATGTCTTCTCTGCCAGATAAGTCTATGTAACTTGTATAAGTTGTTTTCAAGTTGTCTTAGAACATTATAAAATTCCTGTAAATTCTCCACAGTGCCTGTTCTCTTATTAATGACTGAAGAATGAAACTCCATACTCAATAGCGGGTTTTCTCGCTGATGAAAGATGTTGTTCCAGTCAGTAGTACTATTCCTGACCCCAGGATTGTAGTCCAGCTCAATTGTTGAAGGTTCCATCGTGTGATGGTGAATACTGTAACAAAACAATAGAAATAGCAGCAACAGACAAAATATCACCATCCAAAGACTCCCGGCAAAAGGAGTAAATAGCAGCAAAAACAAAATTGTTCAGGAGCCACCACAATGTTGTAGTTAAAAATATTTATTGTAGAACTAGCGCTTTCACGTACTGCCAAGGTACGCTTCTTCAGGTTTATACAACAGCTCAATTTCATGCGTATTTATACTAAAAACCTCCTACTAATTAAACAATTAAAACAAATATATAGTAAGAATCAACTAATTAATTAACCATTTCTGCAGCTGCGTTCCTATTCATCTACTCTCTTAAACATACAGCGTATATATTACATAAAATATAACATGACATAATCCATATTAAACAATGTGTATGTTGACAAGAAATTCTGTCATAATGTATATATGTAAAAATACATTTCAATAAAACATGAACTATATGCCCTATTATCTTCATCATAAAAACGGCAATATTGCAAGACACTTAAATTAAAACGATCTATATAAAAATGCATATCCAGTGTCATGATTTAAAGATATATATATATAATTATTTATAGATATAGAAACCAATAACCAGCCTAATTCATGGGACGCAATTCATAATAATGTTCGATGAAGTTCATAAACCTATTGCACATACTCCAAATACATTCAAAAAGTAAATTGATTTTCATCTGCATCTTGCCAATGCTGGTTTTATGTTTAAAGCCTGATTCAACCCTGGCTCAATGTGTGCCCTCATCTACACCTCTGGGGGCAGACAAGAACTATAAATTACAAGTTATACAGCACAGCACACACAGACAGACAGGCACACACATAGACAGATAGACACACATACATACACACACAGACACACACATAGACACACAGACAGACAGAGACAGACAGACAGACAGGCAGGCAGACACACACACAGACAGACAGACACACACAGACACACGGGCAGACACACAGACACACAGGCAGACACACAGACACACAGACAAGCACACAGACAGACACACAGACAGACACATGCTATGGCACCCAATGGCATGCAACATGCATGTGATATGGCAGATGGCATTCAGCTTAGACAATTATAGTGGTAGCTATCATACATCCATGAGTTGCACACAACAGCATGCATGTGTTATAGCAGAAGGCATGCACCTTACACATTTATAGTAGTAGTAGTTAGTATACATCCCTGTGTTGCACCATTTGTGTTAGTAGCTTATGCCCCATACCTGCAACACAATGCATGCACTATGCACCGCACTGCAATGTTTTGTGCAACATACCCCACATGTTAACATACCTTCGCTGACCTTTGTACATCTGCCACTGATGCTTTGTGTTGGCCACTGCCCCAATGTCTGAGGAGGACGTGTGCAGAAGGGTATGTGGAGTGAATACTGTGTTTGTCTGGGCCCTAGCTTGCATGTCTCCCCCAAAGCGGTGCATGTCTGTTCAACATTATTCTCCCTACTCCTGAGCTGAGTCTACAGACAATGTGCATGTTGCTGTACACACATGTTTGACATGGCTGTCCCTACTTTGCAATGGTGCCACAGACCAGCACAGGTTAACAGTACACCAGCCTGATGTGTGGCATATGACCTTGTCAATCACTTGTAGTATGACATGTCTTCTACTGACGTGTTGAATGACATGCATACATGTGTAACATAATGGTGTCCTTTCAAATATACAGCAAGGTAATGGTGTCCCAATGCAGGGGCATGTTATACTAACATGGATCTTCAGCTGACACAATGTTGTCAGTCCATCCTACAAATATGATGCGCATAGCTATTGCAGGGCATCATGTGGCTTCACTATTGCTATACAATGTGAGTTACAGACACAGTTCATAGCCATGACTGTGTTCAGATACAATACATATCTAATGTGGAATGTGACCCACGTCAATCAGATGTATGCACACTAAACCCTAATGTGGAATGTGTGACAGAGGTCACTGTCGGGTATACAGATGACACCCCTGTACATCTGCAACCATATTACTGATGCCCGACAACTATGCCCAGACATGGCTAACTTAGCAGTACTCCATGCTTCACATGCCATCTGTGTACCTCACACACATGAGAAGCAAGCATGACAGTGATATCTGATACCAGCAAGGTGAATGTACTGTATGTGTGGCCTGCTGTGGTTGTATGTGTATGTTGTGCAACACCTGTATATATTTGGATACTGTATAGGTGAATGCTTTCATGTCGTGACACACTCAAGATGTTCAAGACATGTTATGTGGTGGTTTTGATGTCATGCCTACACAAGCTGTGCACAGGCCTGTATGATGTTTAATGTTTCGCATCTGCAATATCACCATTACACAAAGGCCATAGTTATATTGTCTCGAGCCAATGTACAACAGGGTGTACACACATGTACACCACTTCTACTGTGTGTTTTGCTTCATTTCTCTGGCCATCCTCCATGGCCATGTGTACACATGTTTTGTCCAATGGTTGTGATGGGCATCTATGTCACATGTCAGTCTTATCCCATATGACATACACTCACAGATGTCATATGGTCTACTGAGGACAGGGTTATGCAGACAAAGGGTGGTATGTTTGGGATGTGAGATATCATGTTTTGCAGGATAGTTGAGCAGTGTTGCAGTCAGCCCACTACATGTCATGGACATGTCAGATAGCACATGACATTGTGTGACATTCATAGCACGGGTATAATCCACAAGGGTGAATCCTGTGGGTTGGTCATACTCCAGCTCCAACACATTTAGAGTGTGTGCACACATATGCTCCCTGTATAGTACTGTCTGTATTCCCCACATGTGTAATACTGATCTGTATTACCTGTCCCTACAGTGAACCACACCTCCACCATTGTATTCACAGCTGTCCACACATCTGGCAATGACAGTATGTAAGGTTTAGTGTAGGTGTTTCGTATAGTCTTCAATCATTCCACATGGGTAACCACTGTGATGCATTGCAGGTCTGACCAGTGTATATTAACAGGACCACCATACATTCTGTGTATGTGTGTTAAATGGCCACATGGCAGATAGCATGCAATTTATATAATCTGTGCATTATCAAGCCTGGTAAATAACAATCTCACCTGCAACAGGCTGGTGTCGCTGTGAAATGCCAGAGGTACCTAAATAGGAGTGTCACAGCAGTAAGATCATTATCCACACCTGTGTGATAGTTACAGGGTACAATGTCCATGTTAGTACATAATCCAGTACAATAGACTATACTATGGAGTATGCACATCTGTGCATACATAGAGTAGCAGACTATAGTATGTGGCATGTGTGCATACATGCCTTGCATATGATGTTACATTACATATTGTACAGTAACACATGTAACTATATGAAATATAGGTGTGTTATATGTGCAGTAGTGACTTACCAGGCAACTCCAGGCTCGGTGGTTGAGAGACACCCACCTCCACAATACCAGCTAAAGCTTGTGGATGGAGGTCTACAGGTGTCCCCAGCTTGGCCAGTAGCTCCTCGGTACGTGTAAGTGGGGGCTGGGTGAGTGGCCCCCCCACCTGTTGTATCTTGTTCCCTGGCGATTGCATTAGCACACTGTTTTGCCTGTCTTATGAGGTCCGTGCAATGTCAGTGCACCTGCTGATAGGTGTGATTGTGGCCGCCAACATCATTTACCCTCCTGCGGAGTTCCTCCCACTGGGCATCCTGCTGCTGTGCATCCTGTGGCACATGGCTGAAGAGTGTTACTTGGTTGTCGAGGAGGTATGGGATGAGGACCTCATCCTCCAAGCAGGTATATGGTGGCAGCCTGGCACGCGGCATACCTGGAAGACATAATGATGGAGACAGGTCACAGTAACTCACAGAAAAGTACAGAAGTACAGCTGAACATATACTTGTATTACATTTATTAAGATTACAAATATGTCTTTGCAAATCTACATGACACTAACACCACTGACATGTTTAACTCACACGCATTTGACACTTACTGGTGATTTGATGTTATCACCATATATGTGTGTGTCAAGTGATGATATTGCTCATACTCCATGTGGATGTCTTGATGTAGGCATGTCTGTTTGCCTGTACTGGTGTCTTTACCTATCATCACATGCCTGGATGTGTTCACATTAATGCAATAGACCTTAATGCTGTGTATATGTCACATATATAGTCATACACAGCTTTAAGGGATGTGACCAGTGACCCTGCAGACTTGCTCACAGAAAGTTTTACATGTATGTGTTTTGCCATATACATCTACATGGCACTGTACTGTTGCACATGTGAAACACATGGGACAATGGCTAGCCTGATGGTATTTACAGGGTTGGATATCAACTATAGCATATATGGTCAGAGTGAACTAGTAGGCTATATGCCCTGGGCCATTTATGAGCCTAGTCTGAAAGGTTACCTAGCTGTAGCCAACGGACTGGTAGGTTTCAGTGGCCAGTTCAAGCAGTGCCACAGAATTGATTCACAGAGTTACTGATATATTTGCCATGCGGTCCTCACACCATGTCACAAAGAGGGGCAATGTGCAGCTTTGCTGGACAGGGATGCATAGTATGGCAGGAGTATGTAAAGTGTATGGGACAGAGATCTGTCAGGCATGCTGTGATCCTTGTACTAGAAAGGTGGATGTCCATGACTTATGTGTTTATTTGAAATCAGGATGTGTAAGTGTAGCATGTCCAACATCTCTGGGTTGGACATGGCTTTATTCAGGGTAGGCATCATGCTACATAGTGGAGCTAGGGATTGATAAGGCCAGTGTAGGCCATCTGAACATGGCCAATAACCCTTAAAGGAGATATGTGATCTATTATGGGTCACTTGAGTGTTGACTATGGCTGAAAGATGATCTCTATATTCATGGATGGCACCCTGTCATGATTAGGGGTGCCATGTATGACTACCTGTCTGGTGTGGTGAAGTAACTATCAAAGGAAAGACTAGTGTCCAGCTGCATCCCATACACACACAGTTTCCATTATGTTGACCGCTGCCTAGGTGGTAGTTCATGGGTACATGATTTTTAACATAGGGGATGACAATGAAATACATAGCTGTCAGAGTGTGGCTATACGTCACACACCACACATCGACCAATAAAGGCCCTTCTCTGTGTTGACCGCAGCACACATTGAATCAACTATTGCTCCTAGTTCATAATCATTTGCAAACATCAATAGGCAGATGCCTTCTGTGTTAGTCTGTGTAGTATAGATAACAAAGAGGGGGAGTACCAGGAATTAACCCTGTATTACTCTAGCTGACACTGGTTTGATGTGTGTGTATTAGTCAGACACCTTCTATAGTGTTGGTTCTGCCAGCAGTCCAGTTGCCAACCACTCCTGTAACATAGGAATATACACCTAGCATACTGAGTGTAGCTGGAACACAGTATGGATGATGGTGTCCTAAGACCTGGCAAGGTCATGATATGCTGTGTGAATCAACCTTACTGTCATCTACATCTGTACTGACTACATCAAATAAGTTGATCACGGTTCATGGCCTTACAGACCAGACTCAGCAGGGTAGTAGTGCACTATTCTCCATTATCAGTGGTGACTTCCCCTTTGTGGGGTGTGATAACTATTGCTGTGCACCATTCAGTGTGTACACAGCCTGACATGAAGCTATGATTGAACATGATGTGTATGTGGAGAGAAAAGTGTTTTGACATTTCTGTAGGATACACCCTGGGATGTTGACAGGTCCCATGAAAGCTGTATGTATGGCTTTAGAGAGTGCAGCTTGTACCTGCATAGTTTATTACAGGGGCTCTGTAGTGTACAAGTATGTGTGCCTGTTGGGGAGGTGGTCATGGGTTTAGGTTCTCCAAGACCCTATCTGGATGAACAGGTGCTATTTCTGTAGGAGCAGTACTTCCCATGCCATAGTGCTGTGAAGCACGGCAGGTCTTGTTGCCATTACGGTTCATGACACAGCTATAGAATGCTCTGTGGTTGGCCTCATAATATGTGGCTGATTAGTTTTACAGTAGCTTTGTGTGGTTTTATATGATGTATCTGCATTTTACTGAGGCTGACCATGGATCACCACCACTCATATGTGTTCACTCTTGCAACAGTTACTACCTTCTGTGGTACACTTTAAGGCAGGGTACCACCAGCTTGCCTTCTTGTTTGTGTTTGGTTAAATCTCAGTTCTATTTCAATGGCACAATCACTGCACTTATGTGAATGCTTAAAGTTCATTTGTATGGGATTCAGCATTTGCACATACATTGTCAATCTGCATGGGTGCCATGACAGTCACCACTTTGCTCTTAAGAAGCATAACATTGGCTTTGGAGACTGACTATGTGTAGCATACTGTTAGCTCTGTTTGTGTGACTATGGTGATCCAGGTCATTGGGGTTGATGAAATCCAACATGCACTGAGCACAGGTGTTGGTACATGAGGGGTCTTTCCAGTTCATAATGGAATAATTGAGAGTAGCCATTATTATGGTTTTCTCTCTCAAACCTAGTATTCCCCATTACAGCACAATATGACAGTTGGGAATTCTGCGGCATGGTGGGTGATCTGTCACAAGGTGCAATTTGAATTCCATTTTGGCACAAAGGTAGTTGCTCAGCATAATGCATCTAAAGTTATGCAAGTGCAACTAGCGTGGGGGTGTACATATCCTTCAGGAATATGGACACACCTGCGGCCTGTGTGTTCCAATAAAGGATAATGGGCAAATGGTGAGGTATGTGCTATAACATGGTCATGCAGGTGTGCTCTCCGGAGCGTTGAACCATACCTCAGTCACTGCATAGATATGTTCTCCATGCTAAGGATTGACATAAGTGAGTCCATATTGAGTTTCTGAAATGTATCATTGAGTAGCAAGACCCACAGTTTATTGCTTGGCTGTCCCTGTTACAGCAGTGGACTTCCACTTGAACTTTGCATGATGAAGGCACTATAGGGGAGGCTTGAGCCCTAGCCAGTATCCAGATTCTCAGGGGTGATAGGTGCAGGCCCTGTCTGGCAAAGCATCATGGTCTGTCAACCATATTATCCCAGGCAGAGAGATACTGGATACCCTTTGCATTGCACCAGTACATTAGATAATTGTGGAATGCAATCCTTTTGTCCCTGTACTGCAGTATCATTCTGGACAATGGCAGAATGCTACCCAGGCCTAGGGACATACCTGCATGGGCCTCAAGATCTGACAGTTCCTACATGTGTGTTTCCATGCAGTCCAGGCTACTGCATCACAGGTCCTGCACAACAACATGGAATATGCCAGGGCCATGTGTATAGTACAAAAGGTGGTCTGAGTGTCTGGGTATGTGGCTAATCATGGCAGACAGGCAGCTGAAAGTATGTATGTCCTCGTATAGCTTGGTGTGTAACATAGTGCTAGAGTTTGCATTCACATATGAGTACTGTTAGGCATGTTTCCGGCCACGTGTTCTGATTTGAGGCACAATTATGCAAACCATGTCATACAGTTTGTGTATTTCATAGGTTCATAGGTTCATAGGTTCATACTAGGCTATCTGTCCTAGGGCATTTATAAGCCTAGCCAGAGTGTGTTTGGCTTTCACCACCCATTTTAAATTAATTTTGCTATGCCCTTTTTCGGGGTTAGTATACTGTGCCTCTGTCTAACAGTGACACAGAAGTGATACCCGGGGTAAACCTACGATCTCCCATCCACTCATCAAGATTCCTCTTGAAGAGAGTCAATGAGGGACTCTGCCTAACCTGGACTGGGATTTTATTCCAGAGTGAAGGGAGCCTCTGGGTTATGAATCTGTCCCTCCAGCATGTCCTATTTATTTCAGTGCTGAGGTTCAAGTCTCTCAAGCGTGTAGCTCGATGGGATTTGGATTTTCTGAGGTGCAGCATGTCCATTAATTCCGGGTTGGACATGGCTTTATACGTCAGGCACAGATCGCCTTTGAGCAGGCGGTATGCCACTGAGTAGAGCTGGAGTTTCTTTAACCAGGCAGCATATGGCATCTGTTTGAGCCCTTTGATCCTCTTGGTGAGGTACTTTTGGGGTCTTTCCAATTGCTGCATGTGTCTGGTAAGGTACATCCCAAAAGGGGCATTGTACTCAATTATGGGCCTGATGAGGGATGAGTAAAGAGGCACAATGACCTCCCCTGATCTAGATGTGAATCCCTTCATGATTAGGTGGGCTATATAAAATGTTTTTCTAACCACTTTGGCCACGTGGTTGTCAAATGAGAGATTTCTATCAACTTGGGTCCCCAGGTCCCTAATTACTTCTTCTGTACTTAATGGATTACCACCTATGTGGTAATTTGTGGGCACTTTGTTTTTGCCAAAGGGGATGACTATACACTTTTTGGCATTTAGCTTGAGGCCATGGCTCTGCACCAATTGTCTGTTTCTATGAGGCCCTTTTGGAGGATGCTTGTGTTGGCTGGAGAGTCGATTATGGTGCCCAGTTTGCAGTCATCTGTGAACTTGGTCAGCCACAGTCCTACCGAGTTGGCCTGTACCTCCGAGAAATATATACCGAACAAGAGAGGTCCCAGAACTGAGCCTTGTGGGACACTACTTGTAACTGGTTTGGAGTCTGACATGGCTCCAGCAATTCTAACCATGTGGTTTTTGTCATTGAGCCAGTTTGCAACCCATCTAGTAACATAGGGGTTTATATTTAAGCTGGTGAGCTTATCTATAATGCCCGAGTGGGGTAATGTATCGAAGGCTTTTGCAAGGTCCAGGTAGGCTGTGTGGACCACCTTCCCCTCGTCAATGGCCTTGGTGACTGTTTCAAAGAAATCAACCAGGTTTAAGAGGCAGGATCTGCCCTTAACAAAGCCAAACTGGGTAGGATCCAGTGTCTGTATGTCCCCAATATCTTTATTTATGAGGTCCATGATGATCTTTTCCATAGCTTTGCAGACCAAACTAGTCAGGCTTATGGGGCGATAGTTTCCAGGATCTGTTGAGGCACCACCTTTGTGGAGAGGGACTACTGTTGCTGTACGCCACTCTTTGGGTACATATCCTGTACTAAGGCTGAGATTGAACAGTAGTTTTATGTTTGGGTTTAGCAGTTCTTGGAGTTCATGTAGGACGCAGCCCAGGACACCATCTGGTCCCATTGATGCTGTGTTTTTTGCTTTGGAGATGGCGGCTCTTACCTGAGCATCTGACTATTCCAGCTTGGGAGGTCACTTGCTTGACCAAATACTTAGAAGCCTCTGTGAATGTGTGTGATTTCTGGTAGTATGTGTGGGTGTCCTTACTGTGTTCTGGTAAGGGTATGTGTTAGTTGTGATGATGAGATGCATGTGTTAACCTACACCTCATGACTGTCCAGTTCTGTCATGGCTGTAGACTGGACTGCCTTCCATCTTACCCCTGTAGCTGCATCCCAATGTGTAGGGTGTGGTGTTAGGTGGGTTTGGCAGTGTACATGGTATAGAGATTACATTTCCCCAGGATGGCCACATACACAAAGCTGACATTAGTAAACACCAGTAGCTAACTAGTCGACATGCCTGTATGAGCATTCAGTACTACAAGTACCAAGTACTGTATTTAGTGTACTTATTGCTTATGAAGATGTTTTAGACAGTGATGCTCACAAGTAATTACTTGTGTTATGGATGTGACAACACTGGCTATTACAGAAACATAGTAGCTACCTTTAGCAGCAATCCTCCTCTGAGTAGCACATCACATTCTGATAGTTAATTACAGATGATGCAAGTGTCTACAAGTCTGTTTCCTTTTCTGTGTATATACTCACATATCCACCAGAAACATGTGCTCTGGTGGACACAGACACCCACTCCCCAAACAGAGTCATGTATCAATAGACTCTGCTGCCACTATCAACATGATCAGGATATAATCAGATAGTGTAAGCCATCACCTATGATGCAGCTATTACACATGGGCAGCTGTCTCTTACATCTTACACTCCTACTGCAGATGTTACACTGGAGTTAAAGATGATATGCAACCTGTTTCATTACCAGTACTGTGCACTACCTTACATACAGTATTTGCAAGCTGCTGTTAGGTTGGCAATGAGAGGTTAGGCTACACAAACCTGAAAGTTCAACCAGTGTGTCTCTACTCCCAATATCCACTCTATATAGGTGTGCACATAGACATTTGGCCCAGCCCTGTAACAAGGGTCACTACACATTTGCATAACATGTACACATGCACAGCTGTTATTGCTTGCAAACAATACTAGAGAGGTAGATATTACATGTGTTATGTGCATGGATAGTTACCTAGCTCTTCCAATTATCTTTGCTATCATGCTGCTAAACTGTCAGATGAATACAAGTCATATGTATCCTGTTATTGAATATTGTAATTGCCAATAGACATAACTGTTTGCATAACATAACAGAAATGCTAATTAAAATGGAATACAGATCTGCCTAAAATATTGTACATTACACAGTTATTGGTACAATATCCCACAATGCAAACCATATTTGCACAGTAAGCCCACCTTTGACATGTTCATCTTACTTATACACCCATACGTATGTCTACTGTTACAATATATCGACATATACTATCCCCTGTTTTAGCACATACTTGTTGGACCAACCCTGACACTGACAGTGGCTGGAAGAGAATTGGTGAGTTCCAAGTCCATATATATCATCCCTTGTGGTGTATGAGGAGTTTGCCTTGTGACCTACAGCAGTACACACATAGAATACTCCAAGCATTACTACTGCTCAACAATACATCGCTACAAGATAGCTATTTCCACAATATGCATTGATTACACTGTAATTCTTACAGAACAGGTACTACATACACAGGCATACTAAATGTTATATATACCTTCTTAGTAATTGGAGGTGTTATTGATAGGTATATTACTCGTTTTCGGTTTGTGTTTCAGTATTTTGTACTGTTCTACAAGTAGATACAGATGGTTTGAATGTGTGACAAGGCATCCATTTATAGTAGAGATCAGTAACATGTGCTATCCTGATAACCAATTGGTGTTCCTAAGTAGTTAATTACATACACATCAGCTGTGCAGCTACTGCCTTAGCCAATACCATGGCAACAGTGGAGTATAACTGAGTACTCCACTTGGGCGTTGTCCCTTTGCCTTACTTTTGAGGAAGACAACCTGGAAGTGTTGTTTGAAATCTAATGCAACAGATGTATGGAGACAAACACTAATATATTGTGTGTAATGCCTAGAGGATTTGGTCTAAATGTGAGTACTGCTGTTATACTTCTGAACATTGCTACTTGTGCAGGGTTTGTCTGTACCTAATACTTCTGCATATGTTTCAGTCTGGCCAGGATGTTTGACCAGCTCAAGGCTGTATGGCTATGCATATAATGTTAAGGGGTTTACAGTGTGCTCACAAGGCATCTTTAGTTAAGTGTTAATGTGTATCATACTGTGCTGATAATCAGTAATCGGTAACACTTCCTGGTGTAATTACATTTCAACGCTCTGAAACAGGATTAGTTCAAACAAACCCTGTAACATCAGCAGCTGTTCCATTGTATAGCAGCAACTATTTCACATAGGGCCATGTTAGTGTGTCTGTGGCCAGGTATGTTAAGGTTTCGGCAGATGTACAGTGGGTGAATAATTGGTTATGGTATGACAGTATGTATTGTTGTAATTAGTTTGAGTGTGGGGGGAGATGTTGGTGGGTGTACATAGCAGATGCAGGTGTGTAGGAACCGCTTTTATACATCTTCTGTATGTGTGTGGGTGTCTTTCCCTGTGTGAACACCTATCCCTTAATGGACTAATACTATGGTAATTGCAGGCTGATTCATTAAGGCACTATTAAATGCTTCCTGTATAGCATGCAGGTAATGTTAGTCCCTGAATCCTTTTGGCAAAACATCGGAATGTAATAAAGTTTTGCTAAATGAAAGCTGTCTGTGTATTTCTGTCATGGATATTTGCAGTCATTGTAGTTGTGTTGGTGACTGTGTCCATAGAACATATTTGTAATAGTGTATTGGCATATACTCTTCATATGTTATGTTCATATTGTTTGGGGGGGCAGAATGTGTGATTGCTATAGTCCATGTTATACTCAGATATGAACACTTCAGACACTGTATACACACTTGTATGTATGTATGTATGTGTGTGTGTGTGTATATATATATATATATATATATATATATATATGCATATAGATATATAATATAGCAATAACCCACGCCTGGGTGTGGGTAATGCTAAATTTACCCACGGTTGGCGTGGTTTGGTTCCGAGGCGAGCCCAAGGGACCAAACAAAGCCAACCGTGGGTAAATTTAGCATTACCCACCAGAAGTGGTTATTGCTATTATATGACATTATTTAAGAAAAGAAACTATTACTTTTCTTAAATAATGGCATAGTATAATGCCTGTTTACTGCCCTTCCGCAGATGTCTGGCATCCGCGGCAGTTCTGATGTACTGCGCGCCTGCGCGGTACATCAGACTCTGGGCAAAAGCAACGGAGAAAGCAAGATCTCTGTTGCTTTTTTAGTGTTCGCTATGTTAAATGAGTTTAACATGGCGAGACAGTTAAAATAAGCAACGGAGATGTCCGTTGCTTATTTTAAACTGTCTCGCTATGTTAAACCCATTTAACATAGCGAGACAGTGTTTAAAAGCGAGTTATACTAATGGAAAAAGTCCGGCGACGGACCTTTTCCATTAGTATAACTCGATTTACAATGGGCACGCTGGCCAATCAGCGTGCACGTTTTGAGGGGGTCATGGTATAATATATATTATTGCATACGTTTATCTTTACCTCCATAGATGTGTAGATGTTTTAACCTATATATGTATATCTCTATATATCAACATGTATCTATCTCTCTCTCTCTATATATATATATATATATATATATATATATATATATATATATATATATATATATAAGGATGGCCGCAGTGGTGCAGCTGTTTGCATTGCTGCCTCACAGCAAGAGGTTCTCCGGTGGCTGGGGTGCCTTTTGTGTGGAGTCTGCATGTCCTCCCTGTGGTCACGTGGGTTTCCTCCAGGTGCTCCGGTTTCCTCCCATATCCCAAAGATATGCTGTAGATGGAATGGACACTCTAAATTGACCCTAGACATGTGTGTGCCTTCTGTGGAAGGTTGGGCACCGGGCTGGCAACTTGACACCATAAAACTCAACTGCCAATCATGAGCGGACAGGTGATCTGCTGTAGTGACCCCTAACCAGGAAAAGCCAAAAGAAGAAGAAGATATCTATATAGCATACACCTTTCATTGAGTACATGGCAGTTTGTTCTATTTCCACACACTCCTCCTTTTTGTGTTTTAACCTGCCTGAATAATCAACTGGCATAGGTACATTTCAGGTAGCTTAGTGGTAGGTTACTTTGAGGATGGTGTACATGGTTGTGGGTTCTAATCCATGAAGGGGTTATTATTTTACCTCTTAGAGTAGGCACTGGCAGGGAAAGTGTGAATAACGCATGTTTAAGTGGTTGTAAGCAGGTTTGCCCGTGTTATCCGTTTAACCGTGTTTAAGCGCCACTTACCATCGCACAAACTCACACAAACCCACTTACAACTGCTTAAAAGTGCTTTAATCCACCTGTATCCAACAGCTCTTATTCTGTCCCTCAAAATAAACAGCCCTTGCACCCGGGACCATGAACACCACAATCAATGACTTTACCACTAAGGCATCTGAGATATGTAGAAATGTTATGGTGTTTAGAATATACATTTTACTACAGGCATTCCTCACTACTGTAAACAAATGTGACAGTCAGTTGGTGTACATATGTATGATGTATGTCAATGTTCATATGTTTGTGGAAATAGGTGTTGCAAAGTGACATGACAGGGTGTATTATGAATGAGAATGGTTCTTGTTTTGTATCCTTTTTATATTGTCCCCATACTCCATATATACCCCTCCAGTTCACTTATTGAACATCCAACCCAGGCTCTCTTGATGCATGATTTCATTACCCATCATTCCTCCCCCACCACAATCTCCACATACACAACAACCATCCCTTCTATGGTGAATTAGGTTAATATTAATAGTTATAATGCCAGAGCTGCATGTGTTTTGTGTACACTTCAATTCCTTTGGATTGCTTCTGTGTCACGCAGTGTGTTCATAGATGTAACCGTATATATATTTTATTTATTTTATTTTTATTTTACATTTGTTTACCGGGATAGTCCGACTGGATGTATGTCCATTTTCAGTGGAGGCCCGGGGAGAAAAGCTCAAGGGTAAGCAGATACAGCATTACATAATACCAGCATTACATATTACAAACAGGCTATTTACAGTGATTACATAAGTAAGCAAGTTAAACAAGTTCCACAGGTTAGAGTTAATCCCGAGCATAACTCAGGATTAAATTAAATTACACAGTAAACTGGTTAACAGATTTTTACACATTCTAGAGAGAGTTAGCCAGACTTGATACATTGACATAGCCAGTTAAGTGCCAAATGTTGTTTGAGTCTAGTTTTAAATTGACCTAAGGTAGAAAGTAAGGTAATATCAGCTGGAGAGAGTTCCAGGGTCTACTTACAGAGTTTGCAAAGAGAGAGTCACCGCCTGTGTTATTAATTTTGCTAGTCTGAATTAGTAGTTTGTTAGAGGATCAAAGAGGTCTAGGATTGTTATTTTAAGTGCAGGAGTATTGTCCAGATTATAGAGGATTTTATAAGCCATAATCAGTTGGTTATACTGGATTAGGCTGGGTAGTTCAAGCCACCCAAGCTGATTTAAATTGATGCAATGATGTGTCTTAAAAGGCAGCCCAGTGGCAAACCTGGCAATGTGGTTGTAGCAAATTGAGTTTGTTAAAGACAGTCTTTTTTAAATTCGAGAGTAGAGGAGATGCATACAGAAGGGTTGGAAGAAGGTGAGAGCGAGCTATGTCAATTTTAGCTGGAGGGGTTAGGAAGGCTTTTATTCTGTAAAATGACCCTAGTTTTTTGTTGATGGTTTTGATAGTTTGGTTAACATGTAGGTAGAATTTTAGATTATTATCTATGATGACACCTAATAGTTTTGTAGAGGGTCAGGAGATTATTGTGCCATAATTTGAATTTATGGTAAAGGTGAAAGCAGTAGACCTAAGTGCTGGTGAAAATAACAGCATGTTAGTTTTTTTGGGATTTAGGATCAGACAACATTCAGAAAGCCAGTTTTCTATTGTATTAAAGGTGGTCTGGGTAGCTGACCATAACTCTATTGGAGATGTGGCCGAGCAAATCAGAGTAGTGTCATCAGCATATTGGATACAGCTGACTTTTGCGATGACAGTATAAAGGTCGTTAATGAAGATGGAGAACAGCAAGGGCCCTAGTATAGAGCCTTGTGGTACTCCAAGGGTGTTAGGTAGAAGATTAGAGAGTTTGTTCTGCCAGAGGACAGCCTGCTGTCGACCATTCAGGTAGGATTGAAACCATTGAAGGGTTCTAGTATCTAGACAGAATGTTTGCAGGGTGTGGATTAAAGGTTGGTGATCAACCATATCAAATGCCTTGGAAAGATCCAAGAAGAGGACTGAGGATATATAATTATTGTTGCGATTATGGTTTATGGTGTTGGTAAAGGCTAGGAGGGCTGAAGTAGTGCTGTGATGAGGACGGAAGCCATGCTGAGTGTCTGCCATAAGGTGATTCTGGATTAGGTGGTGCATGAGTTGTCTATGAATACATTTTTCCATAATCTTTGCAAGTGGAGAAAGTATAGCTATTGGCCTATAATTGGAGAATTCAGTAGAGCTGCCTCCTTTGTGAAGTGGGATTACATAGGATATTTTCCAGATGGTGGGAATTTTAGCTTCTACTATGGTTCGATTGATTAGTATTGAGACGGGGTAAGCAATAGCATCAGCTGGGTTTTGTAGGTACTCGGCAGGGAGTTAATCAGCAGAAAGTGTAGTGGGTTTTAATTTTTGATCAATGTATGGATAAATGAAGTGGCGACTGGTTGGAAGCTGAGCAGTAGGTTTCTAGGGTGCTACTTTCAGGACCAGGAGCTAGGAGGTAGTTGGCTAGCTAGGGCTTGAATTGTTTCAGTAAAGAATCAGTTAAAACTATCAGAAACATCTTCAGGCGTTTTATCAATAGTAGCAGCAGGGATTGGGTTGAAGTTTGTCCAGGATGTAGTAGATTATTTAAACCTGCCCAAAACTTCTGAGGGTTATTTTGATTTACTGTCTGTAAATTACAGTAGTATTGTTTTTTGTCTTGTAAAATGGATTTTTTAGTTTCGTTCCTGGATTGCCCATATTTAATGTGATCTTTAAATCCCATGCTTTGTTTCTAAGGGTAATTTTTAGTTTAGACTCTTTCGAAAGCAATGGTGCAGTTTTTGCCTTTGTTCTCTTTGAACGAACAGGTGCATGCAAATCAAGGATCTCAAGGAATTTGTTGTTAAAGTATGCTACTGCTTCCTCTAAGGGGAGGTGTTTTAGAATAGACCAATTACATGAGTTTAGTTCTTGTTGGAATTTGGCAGGGTCAAAGTTTTTATTGTTTCTAACCTTTCTGAGTAAGGGTTGTTGGGAATTAATGGCTTTGTGCTTAATTACATATGTGAGAAGGTGATCGCTTAGGACATCAGGGAGGGTGCCAGAGGTGTACAGTTGGGGGTGACTATTTATGAGTACCCAGTCAAGTATGCTTTCTTTTTGGTTGGGTTTACCTGTCCTGGTAGGGGTGGATATGATTTATGTAAATGCATGCAGGTTAATATGGGTGGTTGGGGATTCTGAGGAACAGGTGCCCCAGTCTATGTTAAAGTCTCCAAGTAGTAGGGTTTCTTGGGGGTAGTGACATGATAGCCAATGCAGGATATCTTCAAGTGTAGATATATTTTTACCTGGGGGAATGTACATACAGATGATATTAATGCATTTATTTTTATTAAGTTGCAATTTGGTGGCAAGAATCTCTGAGTTATTAATCTGAGGTGGTTGTATTACATCTATGGTGACATTCAACTCAGATTTATAGAGTACAGCTGCTCCACCCCCTTCCTGGAAGCACAATCCAGCCTGTGTATGTTGTACCCAGGTGGTAACACTTCATTGTCTGTAGTGTTAGGTTTTAACCAGGTTTCAGATAAACAGAGAATCTCAGGGGAGTGGCCATCTAGAAGTGCATGCAATTCATGTACCTTGTTATTAATGCTTCTAATATTGAGATGACAGGCTAGGAGAGAGTTAGTTGGCCTATTAATTGTAGGTTTGTAGCTTAGATTGCAAGTAGAGGGGGTATGTGTATCTGAAGTGGGTGGGCCAGGGTTGGGGTGAATATCACCACCAAGTATTAGGTTAAGTCTATACTTGGTGATGAACTTCAGGACTTTGTTTATTAGTTTGTGGTACTGTTTGGATCTAGAGCTAATGTGCCTGGGGTTGACATGGCTGTAGACTGGACTGCCTTCCATCTTACCCCTGTAGCTGCATCCCAATGTGTAGGGTGTGGTGTTAGGTGGGTTTGGCAGTGTACATGGTATAGAGATTACATTTCCCCAGGATGGCCACATACACAAAGCTGACATTAGTAAACACCAGTAGCTAACTAGTCGACATGCCTGTATGAGCATTCAGTACTACAAGTACCAAGTACTGTATTTAGTGTACTTATTGCTTATGAAGATGTTTTAGACAGTGATGCTCACAAGTAATTACTTGTGTTATGGATGTGACAACACTGGCTATTACAGAAACATAGTAGCTACCTTTAGCAGCAATCCTCCTCTGAGTAGCACATCACATTCTGATAGTTAATTACAGATGATGCAAGTGTCTACAAGTCTGTTTCCTTTTCTGTGTATATACTCACATATCCACCAGAAACATGTGCTCTGGTGGACACAGACACCCACTCCCCAAACAGAGTCATGTATAAATAGACTCTGCTGCCACTATCAACATGATCAGGATATAATCAGATAGTGTAAGCCATCACCTATGATGCAGCTATTACACATGGGCAGCTGTCTCTTACATCTTACACTCCTACTGCAGATGTTACACTGGAGTTAAAGATGATATGCAACCTGTTTCATTACCAGTACTGTGCACTACCTTACATACAGTATTTGCAAGCTGCTGTTAGGTTGGCAATGAGAGGTTAGGCTACACAAACCTGAAAGTTCAACCAGTGTGTCTCTACTCCCAATATCCACTCTATATAGGTGTGCACATAGACATTTGGCCCAGCCCTGTAACAAGGGTCACTACACATTTGCATAACATGTACACATGCACAGCTGTTATTGCTTGCAAACAATACTAGAGAGGTAGATATTACATGTGTTATGTGCATGGATAGTTACCTAGCTCTTCCAATTATCTTTGCTATCATGCTGCTAAACTGTCAGATGAATACAAGTCATATGTATCCTGTTATTGAATATTGTAATTGCCAATAGACATAACTGTTTGCATAACATAACAGAAATGCTAATTAAAATGGAATACAGATCTGCCTAAAATATTGTACATTACACAGTTATTGGTACAATATCCCACAATGCAAACCATATTTGCACAGTAAGCCCACCTTTGACATGTTCATCTTACTTATACACCCATACGTATGTCTACTGTTACAATATATCGACATATACTATCCCTGTTTTAGCACATACTTGTTGGACCAACCCTGACACTGACAGTGGCTGGAAGAGAATTGGTGAGTTCCAAGTCCATATATATCATCCCTTGTGGTGTATGAGGAGTTTGCCTTGTGACCTACAGCAGTACACACATAGAATACTCCAAGCATTACTACTGCTCAACAATACATCGCTACAAGATAGCTATTTCCACAATATGCATTGATTACACTGTAATTCTTACAGAACAGGTACTACATACACAGGCATACTAAATGTTATATATACCTTCTTAGTAATTGGAGGTGTTATTGATAGGTATATTACTCGTTTTCGGTTTGTGTTTCAGTATTTTGTACTGTTCTACAAGTAGATACAGATGGTTTGAATGTGTGACAAGGCATCCATTTATAGTAGAGATCAGTAACATGTGCTATCCTGATAACCAATTGGTGTTCCTAAGTAGTTAATTACATACACATCAGCTGTGCAGCTACTGCCTTAGCCAATACCATGGCAACAGTGGAGTATAACTGAGTACTCCACTTGGGCGTTGTCCCTTTGCCTTACTTTTGAGGAAGACAACCTGGAAGTGTTGTTTGAAATCTAATGCAACAGATGTATGGAGACAAACACTAATATATTGTGTGTAATGCCTAGAGGATTTGGTCTAAATGTGAGTACTGCTGTTATACTTCTGAACATTGCTACTTGTGCAGGGTTTGTCTGTACCTAATACTTCTGCATATGTTTCAGTCTGGCCAGGATGTTTGACCAGCTCAAGGCTGTATGGCTATGCATATAATGTTAAGGGGTTTACAGTGTGCTCACAAGGCATCTTTAGTTAAGTGTTAATGTGTATCATACTGTGCTGATAATCAGTAATCGGTAACACTTCCTGGTGTAATTACATTTCAACGCTCTGAAACAGGATTAGTTCAAACAAACCCTGTAACATCAGCAGCTGTTCCATTGTATAGCAGCAACTATTTCACATAGGGCCATGTTAGTGTGTCTGTGGGCAGGTATGTTAAGGTTTCGGCAGATGTACAGTGGGTGAATAATTGGTTATGGTATGACAGTATGTATTGTTGTAATTAGTTTGAGTGTGGGGGGAGATGTTGGTGGGTGTACATAGCAGATGCAGGTGTGTAGGAACCGCTTTTATACATCTTCTGTATGTGTGTGGGTGTCTTTCCCTGTGTGAACACCTATCCCTTAATGGACTAATACTATGGTAATTGCAGGCTGATTCATTAAGGCACTATTAAATGCTTCCTGTATAGCATGCAGGTAATGTTAGTCCCTGAATCCTTTTGGCAAAACATCGGAATGTAATAAAGTTTTGCTAAATGAAAGCTGTCTGTGTATTTCTGTCATGGATATTTGCAGTCATTGTAGTTGTGTTGGTGACTGTGTCCATAGAACATATTTGTAATAGTGTATTGGCATATACTCTTCATATGTTATGTTCATATTGTTTGGGGGGGCAGAATGTGTGATTGCTATAGTCCATGTTATACTCAGATATGAACACTTCAGACACTGTATACACACTTGTATGTATGTATATATGTGTGTGTGTGTATATATATATATATATATATATATATATATATATATATATATGTATATGCATATAGATATATAATATAGCAATAACCCACGCCTGGGTGTGGGTAATGCTAAATTTACCCACGGTTGGCGTGGTTTGGTCCCGAGGCCCAAGGGACCAAACAAAGCCAACCGTAAATTTAGCATACCCACACCCAGAAGTGGTTATTGCTATTATATGACATTATTTAAGAAAAAAAACTATTACTTTTCTTAAATAATGGCATAGTATAATGCCTGTTTACTGCCCTTCCGCAGATGTCTGGCATCGCGGCAGTTCTGATGTACTGCGCCTGCGCAGTACATCAGAGCTCTGGGCAAAAGCAACGGAGAAAGCAAGATCTCTGTTGCTTTTTTTATGTTAAGCTATGTTAAATGAGTTTAACATAGCGAGACAGTTTAAAATAAGCAACGGAGATGTCCGTTGCTTATTTTAAAGCTGTCTCGCTATGTTAAACCCATTTAACATAGCGAGACAGTGTTTTAAAAAAAAGAGTTATACTAATGGAAAAAAGTCCGGGCGACCGGACCTTTTTCCATTAGTATAACTCGATTTACAACGGGCACGCTGGCCAATCAGCGTGCACGTTTTGGGGGGGGTCATGGTATAATATATATTATTGCATACGTTTATCTTTACCTCCATAGATGTGTAGATGTTTTAACCTATATATGTATATCTCTATATATCAACATGTATCTCTCTCTCTCTCTCTCTCTATATATATATATATATATATATATATATATATATATATAAGGATGGCCGCAGTGGTGCAGCTGTTTGCATTGCTGCCTCACAGCAAGAGGTTCTCCGGTGGCTGGGGTGCCTTTTGTGTGGAGTCTGCATGTCCTCCCTGTGGTCACGTGGGTTTCCTCCAGGTGCTCCGGTTTCCTCCCATATCCCAAAGATATGCTGTAGATGGAATGGACACTCTAAATTGACCCTAGACATGTGTGTGCCTTCTGTGGAAGGTTGGGCACCGGGCTGGCAACTTGACACCATAAAACTCAACTGCCAATCATGAGTGGACAGGTGATCTGCTGTAGTGACCCCTAACCAGGAAAAGCCAAAAGAAGAAGAAGATATCTATATAGCATACACCTTTCATTGAGTACATGGCAGTTTGTTCTATTTCCACACACTCCTCCTTTTTGTGTTTTAACCTGCCTGAATAATCAACTGGCATAGGTACATTTCAGGTAGCTTAGTGGTAGGTTACTTTGAGGATGGTGTACATGGTTGTGGGTTCTAATCCATGAAGGGGTTATTATTTTACCTCTTAGAGTAGGCACTGGCAGGGAAAGTGTGAATAACGCATGTTTAAGTGGTTGTAAGCAGGTTTGCCCGTGTTATCCGTTTAACCGTGTTTAAGCGCCACTTACCATCGCACAAACTCACACAAACCCACTTACAACTGCTTAAAAGTGCTTTAATCCACCTGTATCCAACAGCTCTTATTCTGTCCCTCAAAATAAACAGCCCTTGCACCCGGGACCATGAACACCACAATCAATGACTTTACCACTAAGGCATCTGAGATATGTAGAAATGTTATGGTGTTTAGAATATACATTTTACTACAGGCATTCCTCACTACTGTAAACAAATGTGACAGTCAGTTGGTGTACATATGTATGATGCATGTTAATGTTCATATGTTTGTGGAAATAGGTGTTGCAAAGTGACATGACAGGGTGTATTATGAATGAGAATGGTTCTTGTTTTGTATCCTTTTTATATTGTCCCCATACTCCATATATACCCCTCCAGTTCACTTATTGAACATCCAACCCAGGCTCTCTTGATGCATGATTTCATTACCCATCATTCCTCCCCCACCACAATCTCCACATACACAACAACCATCCCTTCTATGGTGAATTAGGTTAATATTAATAGTTATAATGCCAGAGCTGCATGTGTTTTGTGTACACTTCAATTCCTTTGGATTGCTTCTGTGTCACGCAGTGTGTTCATAGATGTAACCGTATATATATTTTATTTATTTTATTTTTATTTTACATTTGTTTACCGGGATAGTCCGACTGGATGTATGTCCATTTTCAGTGGAGGCCCGGGGAGAAAAGCTCCAAGGGTAAGCAGATACAGCATTACATAATACCAGCATTACATATTACAAACAGGCTATTTACAGTGATTACATAAGTAAGCAAGTTAAACAAGTTCCACAGGTTAGAGTTAATCCCGAGCATAACTCAGGATTAAATTAAATTACACAGTAAACTGGTTAACAGATTTTTACACATTCTAGAGAGAGTTAGCCAGACTTGATACATTGACATAGCCAGTTAAGTGCCAAATGTTGTTTGAGTCTAGTTTTAAATTGACCTAAGGTAGAAAGTAAGGTAATATCAGCTGGAGAGAGTTCCAGGGTCTACTTACAGAGTTTGCAAAGAGAGAGTCACCGCCTGTGTTATTAATTTTGCTAGTCTGAATTAGTAGTTTGTTAGAGGATCAAAGAGGTCTAGGATTGTTATTTTAAGTGCAGGAGTATTGTCCAGATTATAGAGGATTTTATAAGCCATAATCAGTTGGTTATACTGGATTAGGCTGGGTAGTTCAAGCCACCCAAGCTGATTTAAATTGATGCAATGATGTGTCTTAAAAGGCAGCCCAGTGGCAAACCTGGCAATGTGGTTGTAGCAAATTGAGTTTGTTAAAGACAGTCTTTTTTAAATTCGAGAGTAGAGGAGATGCATACAGAAGGGTTGGAAGAAGGTGAGAGCGAGCTATGTCAATTTTAGCTGGAGGGGTTAGGAAGGCTTTTATTCTGTAAAATGACCCTAGTTTTTTGTTGATGGTTTTGATAGTTTGGTTAACATGTAGGTAGAATTTTAGATTATTATCTATGATGACACCTAATAGTTTTGTAGAGGGGTCAGGGGAGATTATTGTGCCATAATTTGAATTTATGGTAAAGGTGAAAGCAGTAGACCTAAGTGCTGGTGAAAATAACAGCATGTTAGTTTTTTTGGGATTTAGGATCAGACAACATTCAGAAAGCCAGTTTTCTATTGTATTAAAGGTGGTCTGGGTAGCTGACCATAACTCTATTGGAGATGTGGCCGAGCAAATCAGAGTAGTGTCATCAGCATATTGGATACAGCTGACTTTTGCGATGACAGTATAAAGGTCGTTAATGAAGATGGAGAACAGCAAGGGCCCTAGTATAGAGCCTTGTGGTACTCCAAGGGTGTTAGGTAGAAGATTAGAGAGTTTGTTCTGCCAGAGGACAGCCTGCTGTCGACCATTCAGGTAGGATTGAAACCATTGAAGGGTTCTAGTATCTAGACAGAATGTTTGCAGGGTGTGGATTAAAGGTTGGTGATCAACCATATCAAATGCCTTGGAAAGATCCAAGAAGAGGACTGAGGATATATAATTATTGTTGCGATTATGGTTTATGGTGTTGGTAAAGGCTAGGAGGGCTGAAGTAGTGCTGTGATGAGGACGGAAGCCATGCTGAGTGTCTGCCATAAGGTGATTCTGGATTAGGTGGTGCATGAGTTGTCTATGAATACATTTTTCCATAATCTTTGCAAGTGGAGAAAGTATAGCTATTGGCCTATAATTGGAGAATTCAGTAGAGCTGCCTCCTTTGTGAAGTGGGATTACATAGGATATTTTCCAGATGGTGGGAATTTTAGCTTCTACTGTGGTTCGATTGATTAGTATTGAGACGGGGTAAGCAATAGCATCAGCTGGGTTTTGTAGGTACTCGGCAGGGAGTTAATCAGCAGAAAGTGTAGTGGGTTTTAATTTTTTGATCAATGTATGGATAAATGAAGTGGCGACTGGTTGGAAGCTGAACGCGAGTAGGTTTCTAGGGGTGCTACTTTCAGGACCAGGGGAGCTAGGAGGTAGTTGGCTAGCTAGGGCTTGAATTGTTTCAGTAAAGAATCAGTTAAAACTATCAGAAACATCTTCAGGCGTTTTATCAATAGTAGCAGCAGGGATTGGGTTGAAGTTTGTCCAGGATGTAGTAGATTATTTAAACCTGCCCAAAACTTCTGAGGGTTATTTTGATTTACTGTCTGTAAATTACAGTAGTATTGTTTTTTGTCTTGTAAAATGGATTTTTTAGTTTCGTTCCTGGATTGCCCATATTTAATGTGATCTTTAAATCCCATGCTTTGTTTCTAAGGGTAATTTTTAGTTTAGACTCTTTCGAAAGCAATGGTGCAGTTTTTGCCTTTGTTCTCTTTGAACGAACAGGTGCATGCAAATCAAGGATCTCAAGGAATTTGTTGTTAAAGTATGCTACTGCTTCCTCTAAGGGGAGGTGTTTTAGAATAGACCAATTACATGAGTTTAGTTCTTGTTGGAATTTGGCAGGGTCAAAGTTTTTATTGTTTCTAACCTTTCTGAGTAAGGGTTGTTGGGAATTAATGGCTTTGTGCTTAATTACATATGTGAGAAGGTGATCGCTTAGGACATCAGGGAGGGTGCCAGAGGTGTACAGTTGGGGGTGACTATTTATGAGTACCCAGTCAAGTATGCTTTCTTTTTGGTTGGGTTTACCTATCCTGGTAGGGGTGGATATGATTTATGTAAATGCATGCAGGTTAATATGGGTGGTTGGGGATTCTGAGGAACAGGTGCCCCAGTCTATGTTAAAGTCTCCAAGTAGTAGGGTTTCTTGGGGGTAGTGACATGATAGCCAATGCAGGATATCTTCAAGTGTAGATATATTTTTACCTGGGGGAATGTACATACAGATGATATTAATGCATGTATTTTTATTAAGTTGCAATTTGGTGGCAAGAATCTCTGAGTTATTAATCTGAGGTGGTTGTATTACATCTATGGTGACATTCAACTCAGATTTATAGAGTACAGCTGCTCCACCCCCTTCCTGGAAGCACAATCCAGCCTGTGTATGTTGTACCCAGGTGGTAACACTTCATTGTCTGTAGTGTTAGGTTTTAACCAGGTTTCAGATAAACAGAGAATCTCAGGGGAGTGGCCATCTAGAAGTGCATGCAATTCATGTACCTTGTTATTAATGCTTCTAATATTGAGATGACAGGCTAGGAGAGAGTTAGTTGGCCTATTAATTGTAGGTTTGTAGCTTAGATTGCAAGTAGAGGGGGTATGTGTATCTGAAGTGGGTGGGCCAGGGTTGGGGTGAATATCACCACCAAGTATTAGGTTAAGTCTATACTTGGTGATGAACTTCAGGACTTTGTTTATTAGTTTGTGGTACTGTTTGGATCTAGAGCTAATGTGCCTGGGGTTGAGATGTTAATAGACTGAACAAGATGTTGGATAGGACCTGGTACTGTAAGTATGGTTTAAGGTAGGAGGATTTACAGCTGGGGTGATAGTATGGCCTTTCAGGACATGAAATCCCATGAGAGACTGGTTTTCATACAACGTAAGGAGGTATGGTGCGAACAAGAGGGGTAGTAAAGAGGAGTATATCATTATTTGTGATTCGGCTAGTGAGTTAAGGAACTGTTTTACCTGGTGATGCAACACCAGAAGATAGAGTGGTGAGGTAAAGGTACTGGAAGGGGGATGGGAGAATGCCATTTGAAAACTAATAGGTGCTATTAAAATGTAGGAGGAAGAATGGGGGTGGGAGGAATTATCCCAGATGAAAGCAGATAGGATCTAGAAAGTGGGGGAGTGGCTATAGTACTTTAAATTTAGAGGTACTGTATAATATATATATATATATATATATATATATATATATATATATATATATATATATATATATATATTTATATCTATGTGCAGACATCACTGACATGCATATATATACACACACACACACACACACACACACACACACACAGATATATATATGTGTGTATATATATATATATTATTTGTAACAGTCATACATATGTAGACTTGTATATGTTGATTCACAAACTACAGTACATTACAATGTACTGTACATATGTACACAAAGTGACTATCCCATTTGTGGTCAGTACTGTGGAATGCCTATAGTATAAGGTGTAGTCTAAAGACCATGAAACATGTATACAGCTCAGATGGCTTAGTGGTAAGTCCCATGACTATAGTATGCATGGTCCAGGGTTCAACACCTGTGATGCTTTAAAAATGTTTTTTACTCCAGAATAAGGCACATTTAAGCAGTTGTAAGCTTGTTTAAAAGTGTTTGTGTGACATTAAAGCAGCAGTTAAACAGTTAAACAAACTTTAAAACTTATAACCTGAGCGTGCAAACACAGCCACATCTGCTAACTACTCAGGATATATACATTTCAGTGAAGTAACATCTCACTGTGTACTTACATAACATTACATTCTCTGTTGACTTTACTCTCCAGCACACATGGGTTTATATGGGTATTTCAAATTTATTTATTTATTTTACATTTGTTGACCAGGCTAGTCTAGGTGGATACATGTCCTTTTTCAGTAGAGGCCCGGGGAGATAAGCTCCAAGACATGGTCTAAATACAATAGTACAAGTTCAAACAACACAGAAAAAATATCAATATACTAATAAAAATGGCAACTTTAAAAAGGAAAATAAAAATCATCAACAATGGTATTAAGTAATTAACGGTACAGAGTTTGTAACAGGATATATTATTGAGGACAAAAATCATAAAACAGTGACATTTCAGGTATGGAGACATGTCAGGTTAGGTCATAGGTAAACAAAGGAAGTTAAGTGAGTAGTAATGTAGCAAAGGAGTTACTTAAGAAGAGAAAGTAAAAAGAGGATATAAAAAAAGAAAAGGGGTAGATAAGAAAAGTATGATAAGATGGAAAAAAAGTAGCAGAGTCTAGTAAGCACTGGATAGGTTCGACAAATTAGTAGAGGTAGATGACTAGTCTGGTTTTGAACAGGGGCATAGCCAGTGAGTTTTGAGGAGAAGTTTAAGTCTATTTTTAAAGAGAGATAATGAGGTGAGTGAGGAGAGGTCACAAGGGAGAAGATTCCAGGATTTACCTACAGAATTAGAGAAAAGAGAATCCCCAGCTCTGTTGTTAGGTTTAGTGGTGTGGACTAGTAGTTTGTGAGATGAGCGTAAGGACTTCAGATTTGTATAGGGGGTGATTAGGGTAGATAAACTTGGAGTATTAGAAGGTTTATAAAGAATGTTGTGGGCAAGGGTGAGTTGGTGAAATTTAATCAGGTGTTGTAGTTTTAACCATCCTAGCTGTTTTAGGTTAATGCAATGATGGGTTCTGAATGGGTTGCCTGTAGTAAATTGTGCTATGTTATTATAAGCCATTTCCAATTTGTTGAGGTTATTCTTGGAGACATTAGTAAAAATGGGAGAGGCATAAAGGAGTGTAGAGATAAAATGTGTGTGTGGGCAATAGTAGTTTTAGCAGTGAGAGCAAGGAAGGGTTTTATCCTATAGAGGGTACCGATTTTTTTATTGACAGCCTTTATGGTATTATTGATGTGGATGTCAAAGCTCAGATTATTGTCAATGGTGACACCGAGTAGTTTGGTGGTATAGTCAGGAGATATAATAGTATCACTGGTAGATGTTACTGAGAATTGGAGAGGGGAGGACTTATGAGTAGGCATGAAGAGGAGGAGTTTGGTTTTTTTAGGGTTCAAGAGGAGGCAATGCTGAGAGAACCATTGTTCACTATGTTGAATACTTTTTGGGTGAGAGCATGAAGGTCATGGGATGATGTAGCTGAACATAATAGTGTTGAGTCATCAGCATATTGTATGCAGGTGGCTTGTGGGATAGCTAGATAAAGGTCATTAATAAATATAGAGAAAAGAAGAGGTCCAAGTATGGACCCCTGAGGGACTCTTAAGGTAACAAGTAGAAGGGTGGATAAAGTGTTTTGCCAAAGTACTGCTTGCTGTCGGTTGTCAAGGTAGGATTGGAACCATTTTATGGAAAGTGGATCTAATGACAGAGATTTCAGGATGTTTAAGAGAATTTGGTGGTTTACCATGTCGAATGCTTTGGACAGGTCGATGAATAGAGCAGAAGAAAGGTTATTCAGGTTTCGGTGCCTGTTAATATAGTCAGTGAAAGACAAGAGGGCAGTGGTAGTGCTGTGCGAGGGTCTGAAACCATGTTGACAGTTGGAAAGTAAGTTATTTTCAATTAGATGGTGGAGTAATTGCTTATGGATACACTTCTCCATAATTTTAGCTAGTGGAGAAAGTAGGGCAATGGGGCGATAGTTTGATATTTCTGTGGAATGTCCTCCTTTATGTAAGGGGATTATGTGGGAGACTTTCCATAAGGTGGGGATGTAACCTTCAGTAATTGATCTATTGATCAATATGGAAATAGGATAGGCTATGGCCTTGGATGATATCTGCAGATATTCAGAAGGCAGTAGGTCTGCAGAAGGAGAGCATGATTTCAGTTTATTCAAAAGGGTTTGAATAAATGAGGTTGTAACAGGTTTGAAATGAAAAGGGGGTGGTGGGGTTGAGGAGTATGAGGGTATAGTGAAGGTATTAGGTGATAGTTGACTGGCTAGTAATTGGATAGTATCTGTAAACAAGGTATTGAATGTATTAGGTGTATGGATTGGATTATTCAGGTCTGTATTTTGAGGGTTTGGTGTAGTAGATTTACCTGGGTGGAGTAATTGCTTGATGCTGGCCCAGAATTTCTGTGGGTTGTTGTGATTAGGTTGTTGATATTGTAAGTAGTAGTTTTGTTTATCAAAGAATATGGCCTTTTTAGTGTCATTTCTTAGCTTTCTAAATGTTAGTTGGTCAGTGGTGTTTTTTGTCATTCTCCATTTGGCCCAGTATTTATTTCTGATGTGAATTTTGTGTTTGATTTCGCTGGAAAACCACGGGGCAGGCTTGGCCTTAATTCTTATAGATCTGGTTGGAGCATGGTGATTAAGAATGGCAAGGAAAGTAGAGTTAAAGAAGTTAATGGTTTCATCTAAAGAAAGATGTTTTAAGGGAGCCCAGTTGCAAGCTCTAAGTTGAATTTTGAATAGATCAGGGTTAAATTTCTTTTTGGATCTAATATGTCTGGTAGAGGTTGGGGTAGGGGTGTTGGCTTTATGTCTAATGATATAGGTGAGTGAGTGGTCACTGATGTCATCAGGGAGGGTTCCAGAGTCATAGTAGTGAGTATGATTGTTAGTGAGAATCCAATCTAGTGTGTTAGCTTTCTTGTTAGATGTATTTATTCTGCTGGGGGAGGTAATGGTCTAGGAGAAACCATATAGGTTTATGTGAGTGGTAGGGAGGCTACTACAATAAGTATTCCAGTCTAAATTCATATCGCCTAGGATAATGGTTTCTTGAGGTAGGTGTTGGGATAGCCAGCAGAGGATATTTTCCAAGGTGGCTATGTTATTACCAGGGGACAGATACATACAGATAATATAGATTGATTTAGCATTGTTAAGTTCAAGTTTAGTAATGAGAATTTCTGTTTTGGAGTCCAGAGGTATGTTACAGTTGTAAGTGGTTAGTTGAAAGCCTGATTTAAATAGAATAGCCACACCACCACCTTTCTTAGCTACTCTGTCAAGCCTTAGGATATTATATTCAGGTGGGATAATTTCATTATCTTTGAGGGCAGGTTTTAGCCATGTTTCAGTTAGGCTAATAATGTCAAAGGCGTACACTTCTAGGAGAGCATGGAGTTGAGTTAATTTGTTGTTAATGCTACGTATGTTGAGATGAGCCAGTAGGAGTGAGTTAGAAGGTCTTGTAAGGGGATAATTGATAGATTGATTAAGGTAATGAAGAGTGATAGGGGTTGCAGTTGGACCTGGGTTAGGATGAATATCACCATCCTTTACTGTGAGAAGTTGTAGTAGATAGCTTGGGATAGGGAGTTTGCTGTAGAGAAATAACAGTCTTTTGAAATATTGTGAATTATATTTAATGTGTAGTGTTCTATGATACTTTGATAGTAGGTAGCTAGGTGAGTATGTTATGTTTGCATGGTTATATAGGTGTGGTATGGATTGGGAGTTGGTTTGTTGTTTGGGGTAGTCAGGTTGTGGATATAATAGGTGCTCATATGAAGAGAGAAAATATGTAAAGGTTAGTAATGCTAGTAGTAAAAGAATGAAGCAGAGTCAAATTTGAAAAGGGATAGTTGAATAGGCCATTTGGAAAGATTAGTTATATGTTGTGACTAGGTGGGGAGGGAAGTGAAAAGGCTGGGAGTGTGTAGTGATAGGAGGGTGTGGTGAGTAAAGAGGGGAGTGGTTAGAGATGGGAAAAGAAAGAGAAATTAGTTAATGGGAAATGTGAACTGGGTAGTGGGAAGAGGAAGAGGTGTGGTTAGAAAGTATAAGAGTAGGACCCCTGGGGTGAGTGGGAATTGGGGGTAGGAAACGATTAGAGACAAGAGAGGACAGAATGTTGAGAAAAACAATCAGTAAAAGAGCATATGCTGTAAGGTAGAGTAGTAAAAGAGGTAAGTAAAGAGAAATAGGGTAGAAGTGGGATAAGTATGGGGGGGGTTTAGTCAGTAAAATATAATAATAGCAGGATGAAGTGGATTGTACTAGAGTAGTCACAGAGAAGAAGTGGAGAATATTTAACCATGCAGCTTGGGCCAGAGGATAAAAAAGGATAAATAGTTGAGGTAGCAGGCAAGCTGAGAGGGGAGAAAAAACTGGTAGAGGGCGCCACCTAATGGTAGAACTCTAAAACTACAGTGGAGATTCTGAGAGGACAGGCCAGGGATAAAGATTAATTGGCTAGAAGTAAGGTACAGCGTTTGTACAGAGGAAAGGTACACAGTCTAAACAGGAAAGGCTGATGGCTATCCTGGCTTAAAGCGACCTATTAGTCACCATCAATTAGTTGTAGCAATACTAGACTGTACTAGCAGGTTTAGGATACCAACATTCTTTGCTTCCTTTCTTATACTTTGGGGAGCAGGATGGTAGTTGCTATGCTGTAACACCAGCTTGGAGTGGGTCCTTAGCCTTCAGGTCAGAGGAGTCAGATTCCCAAGGACAGGATATGGAGCTCAGTGAGCGGGTGCCTCAAATTTATGCTTACTTCTCCTAGACTTACGGGTCGTCTTCACCAAGTTTGACTACTCTGAGGGTATATGAACAGGATTATCACAGCCAAGAAAAATAACATTCTATAAGCAACCTAATGTTTATTACACTGACAAATACTACCTATATATGCAAGCTGTGGTTAAGGTAAACTTTTTAACATGTTAACATCCCTGACTTTATTGGGATTTGAGCCTCAAATGCAGAGATACTATGCAAATGCTGTAACCATTACACTATTGACATTAATGTTGTTTCTGCTTATTTCCTATTTAGATGATTTCTATGTGTAAGCTAGACTAAGCAAAGGGCGGAGGCGCCCAAACCCACTGAGCTTCACTTACTCTTGAAATAAAAACATATAACAAATGAAATGAGAGACTATACATTACATTCCTAACTACATTAGGGATAGCCCCTCACTTTGATGTGTGAATGGGTAACAAAATATACACTCCTGGGATGATGTGTCCCAGAACCATACAGCTAGGGGGTGGGGGAGCCCCTCCCGTTTTATAGCTACAAGACCTGTTGGGGAAATTGAATGGTGTTGATTTTTCACGTTAACATGCAGTGGTGGTGCTGCGGTAGCATTGTCGCCTCACAGTAAGACGCTGTCCGGTTCGATTCTCAGCTAGTGCATCTTCTGCATGGAGACATGCGTGAATGAGCGTACCTTCATTGAAGGTTGTGCATCAGGGCTGGTAACTCAGCATGTAAAAATCAACTACCAATCATTAGCGGACCGGAGTTCCGCTGTGGTGACCCATAACTGGGAAAAGCCGAAAGACACAACAACAACATGCCCTCTTTAGATCACTAAGTGCCCCTATCACCCTCCACCACCCCAGTCTTCAACAGCTTCTGGCAACTCTGCCTGGAATCACTTCATTGGCTATGCTTGACAGAGGCTCAGTTACTTCATCAATGGTGTGGAGAAACCCAACACACTGTAGCTATACTTCTAATTGCCCTTGGGCAGATAGCCTACTACCTATCTGTGCACCTCTAAAGTGCAGGCCATCACAGCCATAATATGTGAATAAACAGAGCTTTCAGATCACAATATACAGTGAAATATCACCATTAAGTCAGATAACAGTTAAGTATAGCAAGAACATACAGAATACTGATACTTAATCACTCCAAAAGCCTATCTTGGAAGCTAGAAGACTTGTATCAGTTTAAGGTTTTCTAATGCTTACCAGTAGGTTACCTACAGGAAAGATGAGAAACAAGCACAGATGGGAAACATGCTTGCAACACTACCATACCGGCTTATGTGTCAGCCTTAGGCTTTGGAATACTGGCCAAGGCTATTTGTACCCCCATGGTGCCTTTTATAGGGAAATCTCAAAGGTGAATCCCACCTCCGTAAACAGCACAATAGCAGAATCAATGAGGGTTATGCTACTCAACACCAGGGGTTGTGATCACAACATGCACGCACTCACAGCACTCCTCAGTATGGACAACGTCAACATCTGTGCAGTAAGTGAGACCTGTTTTAAGGCTCCTGAGAGCACACCGGCACTACCAGACTACAACCCATACCACACATTTCGGACACAAAACATGGACTGACACAGACATGGAGGGGGTGTATCCATATTCATCAGGGATACCTACACCTCCAGGTTAGTGGGGCAGCATGATACCTCTGAGATCATCCATGTGCAGCTAGCATCAGCCACAGCTGCAATGCAAACTGTGGCCTGCTACAGATCACCCTCCATGACCCAGGACCACCACTCCACCAACCTGGAGACAGTGGGAAACATGACAGTCCTACTGCACACCCTGGTATTGGTTGATGTCAACTGCCCTACCATTAACTGGGAAACTTACTCAAGTACTCACTTCCAGGCCCAGCGCTTCCTGAAATTTATCACCTAATATGCCCTGTATCAGATGGTAAACTCCCTAATGAGGGGTGGAAACATACTAGAAGTGATAATCACCAACATGGGCGACAGGTGCACCACAGCGGAGGTAAACTGGTCACTGGTTAGATCTGACCATGATCTATTCACTGTTTCCACACCCAACCATCTCCCCCACCCACGGAAACCACAATGCACACCTTTCCTACAGCTAAATTCACACTACTAGAGACAGGGGTGGGGGGATTCGCAGCCCCCACACTAAGGGAAAACACTGCTCAAGATACAGACAGATTTACAAATGCACTCTATAAGCACCTGCAAGGATGTATGGATCGTGCCATCATTGGTAAACCAAGACCCACTCCTCCTAGACAAGGACACCAGTCTGGTGGACCCCTGCAATAAACAGGCTATACAGCAGTAGGACAGTAGTCCAGAAAATTAGCAAATCCCAAGAAGGACAGACATCCCTGACCAGTATTAGTAAGGAACGTAGGCCCTCATGAAATCATCCAAGGCTAACCTCAACAGGAAAATAGGCAAGGATTCAAAAGATAACCACAAAGCCTTCTTTGGCTATGTCAAGGATCTAAGTGGTATCACACAGATTTGCACTGTGCCAGTGCAATATAGTACAAAATATACTGACCCTACTGATATCACCAACATCCTTGCAGATACGTTCAGTGCAAACTTCTCCCCGGAAAGAGCCCACAACAATACCCGAAAAGTACAGTATCCCAGACATTAGAGACACACAGCTGGAAATGGCCTTCTCTAACAACAATACACAGCATCAATGGTGGCAGATGGTGTTCCAGACCACATCCTGCAAACACTACAAGACAAACTGACCCCCCCACCTAATTAAGCTTTTCAACCTCAGCCTCTCCACAGGCTACATGCCCATACAATGGCACGTGGTGACAGTTATTCCACTTCACCAAGGTGGAAACACAACTGACCATGGTAACTACCACCCCATAAGCCTGACTAACCTGGTCTGCAAAGCTATGGAGTGTATCCTCATGGCACTCATTAACAAAAACATTGGTAACCTCCAAACAATTGACCCAACCCAGGTTGGCTTGGTTGAGTGCAGTTCATGCCTAATAAACCTAACTGTCGTCTTACAGACAGTCACCAAGACGTTAGATAAGGGGAGAGGTGGTTCACACATACTACCTGGACCTCGCCAAGGCTTTTGACACCATTCCCCACTCAGGTATTATTGATAAACTCACCAGCCTGTATATACACCCATACATTTACAGGATGGGTTGCCAACGGGCTTACACACAGAACCCACATGGTATGACTAGCGGTCTCCAGGTCCAACTCTTAACCAGTCACGACTGGTGTCCCACAGGACTCGGTCCTGGGACCTCTACTGTTTGGCATATACTTCTCAGAGGTACAGGCAAACACAGGTGGACTATGGCAGACCATGTTTGGCAATGACTGCAAACTGGGAGTCATACGTGACAGTCCAGCTGACACAGACATCCTTCAAGGGGCCTCACAGGGACCAACACAGGATGTCAAAGTCATGGCCTCCAGCTAAGTGCCACAAACTGCATGGTCATTCCATTGTGGAATATTAAGCACCCACATATTAACACATAAGTGGCAGCCACTTTAATACAGACGAGGTAATAGGGTATCTGGGGACTAAGGTAGATAGTGATCTCTCCTTTGACAATCATATCTCCAAAGTAGTTAGGACATCCTTCTATGTAGGCCATCTGATTACTAAAGGGTTTGCATCTACACATACTGAGGTTATAGTGCCCCTTTACTCATCACTCATCAGTCCCATCATAGAGTATAGTAACCCATTTGGGATGTACCTCAGAAGACACATCCAACAGCTGGAAGGTCCATGAATGTACCTCGCCAAGAGGATTACTAGCCTCAAACATATGTTCTGTTTAGCCAGACTGAATAAACTCCTACTTTACTCAGTGGCATCTCGTTTACTCGGAGATGATCTCTGCTGGCCAACAAAGCCATGTCGAACTCAGGCTTAATGGATATGCTCCATCTATGGGAACCCATGTCACAGTGAGCCACACGATGTAGTGAGCTGAGCCTTGCCACAACAATAACTGGAAGATGCTGGAGGGACGGATTCCTGACACAGGAACTCCCCATACTTTGGAACAACATCCCTAATTACATTTTACAGAGCCCCTCACTAACACTCTTCAAGAGAAACCTTGAAGAGTGGGTGGGGAACAGTAGATACACCCCAGGGATCCCACCATTGTCTCTGCTCCACAGAGGGACAGTTAATGAATCAATGGGGTGGCAAAAACTGACACATTTTGGCTAGGCTTATGAATGCCCTCAGGCAGTTAGCCAAGTGCCTACCTATTCATAGGTTCATAGGTAGATACTAGGCTATCTGCCCTAAGGCATTTATAAGCCTAGCCAAAGTGTGTTTGGCTTTCACCTCCCTTTTAGATTACGTAACTGTGCCTCTGTATAGTAGGTCACAGAAGATAGCCCTTAAAGGTTAGTTTACTGTGCCTCTGTCTGACACAGAAGAGATCCCAGGGGTAAACTTACGATCTCCCATCCACTCGTTAAGATTTCTCTTAAAGAGGGTCAGTGAGGGGCACTGCCTAACATGAACTGAGATTCTGTTACAGAGTGAGGGGAGCCTCTGGGATATGAATCTGTCCCTCCAGCATGTCCTATTTATTGTTGTGCTGAGGTTCAAGTCCCTGGAGCGTGTAGCTCTAAGGGATTTGGATTTCCTGAGGTGGAGCATGTCCATTAATTCTGGGTTAGACATGGCTTTGTACGTCAGGCATAGATCGCCTCTGAGTAGACAGTAAGCAACTGAGTAGAGCTAGAGTTTCTTTAGTCGAACTGCATAGGACATCTGTTTGAGGCCCGTGATCCTCTTTGTGAGGTACTTTTGGGGTCTCTCCAGTTGCTGCAGGTATCTGGTAAGGTACATCCCAAATGGGGCATTGTACTCAATTATGGGCCTGATGAGTGATGAGTAGAGGGGTATGATGACCTCTCTTGATCTAGATGTGAACCCTTTCGTGATAAGGTGGGCTATATAGAAGGTCTTTCTAACCACTTTGGCAATGTGATTGTCAAAGGAGAGATTACTATCTACTTGGGTCCCCAAATCTCTAATTACTTCTTCTGTACTTAATGGATTACCACCTATGTGGCAATTTGTGGGCACCTTGTTTTTCCCAAAGGGGATGACTATGCACTTTTTGGCATTTAACTTGAGGCCGTGGTTCTGGCACCAGGTATCCATCTCTGTAAGACCCTTTTGGAGGATGCTTGTGTCAGCCGGAGAGTCGATTATGGCTCCCAGTTTGTAGTCGTCTACGAACTTGGTCAGCCATAGTCCTCCAGTGTTAGCCTGTACCTCAGAGAAGTATATACCAAACAAGAGAGGTCCCAGGACTGAGCCTTGTGGGACGCCAACTGGATTAGAGTCTGAGATGGCACCTGCAATTCTGACCATGTGTGTTCTATCCCTGAGCCAGTTTGCAACCCATCTTGTGACATATGGGTTGATATTTAAGCTGGTAAGCTTATTTATGATGCCCGAGTGGGGTATTGTGTCGAAAACTTTTGCGAGGTCCAGGTAGGCTGTGTGGACTACCTTCCCCTCATCTATGGCCTTGGTAACTGTTTCAAAGAAGTCAACTAGGTTTAAGAGACAAGATCTGCCCTTAATAAAGCCGAATTGGGTAGGGTCCAGTATCTGGAGGTTTCCAATGTCTTTGTTTATGAGTTCCATGATGATTTGCTCCATAGCTTTGCAGACCAGACTAGTCAGGCTTATAGGGCGATAGTTCCCGGGGTCCGTTGTGGCACCACCTTTGTGGAGCGGGACCACTGTTGCTGTACAGCATTCTTTGGGTATGTATCCTGTAGTAAGGCTGAGTTTGAACAGTGACTTTATGTGAGGGTAAGGTTCTTCTTGGAGCTCGTGTAAGACACAGTCCGGGACACTGTCCAGTCCCATTGATGCTGTGTTTTTTGCTTTGGAGAGGGCAGCTTTCACCTGTGCAACTGTGATGTCTGGGAGGCTACATTCTGTTGGATAGACATTTGCTCTTTTGGGGGGGGAGGGGGGGAGTTTGCACTGAATCTGTCTGCTAGGATGTTGGCAATGTCTGTGGGTTCAGTGTATTTTTTGCCATTTTGCATTAACTCAGAGCATATCTGGGAGTTGCCACCCAGATTCCTGTCATAACTAAAGAAGGCCTTGTGATTATCTTTAGCATCTTGGGCAATTCTTCTTTCGAAGCTGGCCTTTGATGATTTTATGAGGGATCATAGTTTCTTGCTAGTACTGATCAGAGATGCCTTCCCTTTTTGAGATTTTGCTGTATCATGTAGTAGCTTTCTCTTTCTGTTGTATAGCTTATTTATGGCCAGGGTCCACCAGACTGGTCTCCTGCTTTTAGAGGAGTGAGTCTTGGTTTTTATTTGGGATACCATGATCCATGCATTCCTGTAGGTGCTCATAGAATGCATTTGTAAAGGATTATGCGGTTTGGGCAGTATTTTCTACTGGCCTGGGGTTTTTAAAGGATTCCACCTCGGTTTTGAGAAGTGTGAAGTTTGCTTTTCAGAAATTTTTCACAGTGGTTTCTTGGCTGGGGGTGGGGACGGCATATGGATGTCCAATGAGATTAGTTTGGTCTGATCTTACCAATGAGGTGTTTACCTCTGGTGTGGAACACAGAGTCCTCATGTTGGTGATGACCAGGTCCAGTATGTTGTCCCCTCTTGTGGGAATGGTGACCAGTTGTTCCATAGCATCTGAGTTTATAAATTCTAGGAACCATTGGGCAAGGGTGTTGGGGCTTGAGTAGTTTACCCAATCAATGTTTGGGTAGTTGAAGTCACCCAGTATTATGGTGCTTGGAGAGACCTTCATATTCTCCAGTGTTCTCAGGAAGGCCGAGTGGGGTTCTTGAGATTGGGAAGGTGATCTATAGCTGGCTACAAACTGAAAGGCAGTTTTGCCCACAGTTAGTTGCACATGGATGGTCTCTGATGCTTCGTGCAGTGCCACTAACCTGGAGGTGTGGGTATCTTTGATGAATATGGATACTCCCCCTCCTTTTGTGTTTCGGTCTGGGTTTTGGGGCTGAAAAGCATGGTATGAGTTATAACCTGGTAGTGCTGGGGTCCTCTCGGGAGCCTTGAACCAGGTTTCTGTTACTACACAGATATGGATATTCTCCATACTGAGGAGAGCCTCGAGTGCATGAATCTTGAGGTTTAGACTTCTGGCGTTGAGTAGCATTACCCTTAGTTTTTTACTCCTTGTGTTGTCTATGGAGGTGGGTTTGTCTTTTGAGCTTTGCCTAAAAAAAAGGCACTATGGGGGTGGCAAGAGCCTTAGCCAGTATTCAAAAGCCCAGGGGTGACAGGTGCAAGCCATCCCTAGCGAAGCAACGTGGCTTGTCGAGACAGACACTGGATCCCCTTAGAATGACACCAATACTTTAGCCAATTGTTAAAATTGATCATTTTGTCTTTATACTGTGACATCATTCTTGGTGAGGGCAAGATGCTACTCAAGGTCAGGGTCATACTGGCCTGGGCTACATGATCAGAGAGCTCCTCTATGTCTCTTTTCATGTAGTCCAGGGAGGTACGTCTCAGGTCATTCACACCAGCATGGACAATGACGGAGTCATATTTGTACTTGGTTTGGAGTGACCTGAGTGCTTGTGTTATGTTTTGGATCCTGGCACCCGACAGGCAGCTTACAGTGGCCTTCTCCTTGTTCAGTCTGGTGAGTAGGACGTCAGAGTGTCTGACAATGGAGTCACCTATTACAAGTGTATTTGGTGTGTTGTTTAGCCTTAAGGGCTGTGACTGTGCGGCACACTGACTTTGTGAAATATGTGATACGTGGGTATTGTTGTGGGGTAATGGTTGCTTGGGTGTCTGCTTTGCAGGTCTCTGCTACTTTGGTAGGTTTTTATTTAGAGCCTCCAAGTATGTTTTTGTGTGTTTATGTGTTTGGTTTGCTGATGTGATAGGTCTATGTGAGACTGGATTTGTGGTGTGAGTGGTTACCTTCTCCTCCTGACTGACTGTGCCAGTCTTGGGTTGAGAGAGCTCAGCCTCCAGTTTGGCTGTATAGTTGCATCTCTCACATATATTTGAGCTTGTTGGAAGGAGGAGAGGGTGGTCTGTGTACATAAGGCAATTGTAACATTGCCTCAAGATTCCCAGATTCACTCACTGGACTGGAGAGTAAACCTGAAACTGACCTTTGGACATACCAGAATAGTATAAGGAACTTGCTTTTTGACTGATCAGGAAGGACCAATAGGGAGCCAAGTACTTATAAAGAGTATAAGAGGGTGTAGTGCTTAAGTTTGTTAGTGTTTACTTATTGGATATAAGCAAGTGCAGGGCTTTAGAAGGAAAATATAGTGCTTACTTTGAGAGTTAGAACAGTTCTAAGGGAAAAAGTGAAGAGCAGACTTTGTGGAGCCAGGAATAGTTTAAACCCATTTAAGCGGCGCTGCCCGATGCTGTGCAGTGGGTAAAATTGTGCAAAACCACACAAATGCGGGTTTTAAAGCAGGAAAACTGAAAGAGATAGGAATTGACCCAAATGGCCAATAAGTTACTAGTTTCTGGGCTGAGACCACTCCTCCATGGACAGATAGGCTGCTCAAAGCTCCCCACTCTCACTGGTGAACAGAGAAGCTTCCTCCTATCCAAGTAAGGATATGGGCAACACAGGAACTTATACCACAGTCCGGAATTCAGCAAAGCCTGAAATCTGGACTAATCTAGTTCAGTAAGGCGGGAAAAATAATGTTTTTTGCTTTTTTTTTTGTTTTTTTTGCAGAGAATAACAGAAAATCACATAGAAAACACTGTAAATGCTATAAACAGGCTAGCACACTTGAGTGTGTAGCCTACAGCAATTAAACAGTTAAAAAATGACTTTTTAGAAAGTGCAACTGTAAAAGCATAGGTTCCTGTGTTGCCCATATCCTATGAACCTATACATACAGCATCAGCACATGCTAATAGCTTAATTTACTGTTCAGGTGTTGACTTACCTTGTGCCAATAGCTGTTGTGTGTGCAATAGTTGAGGGCTGCCTATGTTGGATGCACACAGTAAACGGCCTATACATGTCAATTTTCGGGTAGTCTTGTGTGTGTGCCATCCATTTTTACTGTGTGTGCAGGTGGAGAAAGGTGTCAGTCCCTAGGTGCCTACACTGTCAGTGTGTGTGCTATATGTTCCCTCTTTGCCAAGACATGGGCATACTGGGCACGCCTCAGTCTGCCTACTGGGGCTGGCTCAGGGTGTTCATGGTCTGAGTACCTCTGTGCCTGTGGGGCCTTGGCAATGGTGGTGGGCTGTGAGGGCCTTCACCACTCTGTCCCTGCTGCAGCTGTTTCCACAGGATCATATTGTGTAGCATGGCACATACTATGAAGATGTGGGCACAAATGCCTGGAGAGTACTGCAAGGCTCCACCAGATATGTCCAAGCAACGGAACCATGATTTAAGCATCCCAAACACACGCTGTATGATTCTGGTTTGTGCATGTTCCTCATTATGGCATTCCTGCATGGGTGTGTGCGCATTTCTGATGGGAGTCTTCATCCATGGTTCCAGTGCATAGCCAGCATCCCCCACCAGGTGGCCATATGGGATGTCCTCCCGGCAAATACCTGATAGAGCTGTGAGGCATGCCAGATGTGGGAGTCATGATAGCTTCCAGGGTTGCCAGCACACACATTGATGATACTGCCCTGGGCATTGCACACAACCTGGCAGTTGATGGCAGGGTATCCCTTGTGGTTTATGTAGTGCCTACCCTGCTCACCGGGTGGTGACTTGATGTGTATATGCATGCAGTCTATTGCACCCAGTACCTCCAGGTATTCTGCCACATGGTGGAAGAGATGCATATTGCTGGCCAACTCCTCCTGCGTTCGGGGGAAGTATATGTGCTCATTGGCATGTGGTAACATGGCATCCAGGAACTGGTGAAGTACCCTGGATGCTGATGCCTGTGAGATCCCCATGATATCCCCAGCTGGCCTTTGAAAGGTACATGTAGCTAGTATTCTCAGGCTTACACATACCTTCATATCTACTGGGATGGGTTCCCCTCTGTTTGTTCTGGCTCAGAGGTGTGGCCAGCACAGCTCCACAAGTTGCTGTAGAGTGTCCCTGTCCACCCTGTATGCTCTACTATCTCCAGATCATGTAGCCCCTTGTAGGTTACCCTTGGTCTGAACACTCTTCTCCTCCTCTGGTGCCTGAGGTGGTTATGTGCATCATCCTCCACACCATCTTCAGTCTCCAACACATGCTGGTGGATCAAAGCTATGGCAGCCCCTAACATGTACATACTAAAAGTTCCCTGACTGTATACACCAATAGTGCAGAGTGTATGGGAATACACAAGTGTGTGTGAGGTGCTTTCACAATTTATACTGTTTTGCTATGGATGCTGCTGATGTCATTGGATGTGTATCAGCAATTCCAGCTGCAGGGTATCTTAATTATGGGTTTTACAGTGAGTACTGCAAGTGTGGGGCCTTTAGTGTGGAGTTATGCTTGCCTGCCTTGATTAATCTGTTGCCCTTTAATTCACTTTTAAACCTGGATCCCCTCTCATTATCAGGCATGCATCCACCTGCCGTCTTTTTTGTTTTGTACTTTCCCTACCCAGTCATGTGTTGCAAAATGTGTCTTGTAGCTGATATACTGCAAATCTGCTTTGTTCTACTGTGACACTTTGCTACTTTCTTTGCAGTACAGCCCTTCCTCTTTCCTGTTCTGCAGGTAGCTGCTTGCAGCCTTGTTAGCTGTTGTCAATGACCCACTGTAGGTTCCTAGGTGTTAATTAGTCATTTGTGCTCCAATTTCCCTATTGCAGCATTTCCTTATTTCTTTCCTATATCCTTCCTGTTTCAGCTCCGGTGTGCATCGCTCATACCTGTTTACCGGGTTTAAGTGCATTTTCATCTCCATTCACATGCATACTCAGTTACCTTGTGTACTCTCAGCTAAGCAGAGCTATAGCCAGTTCAACACACCCCTATCCTGCAGCTTTGCTTAGCTACGGGCAAACCGAATTAGCAATGCTCCAATGTGCTTACAGCAAAGGTGACACACTCCTCTGTTGATGTCATCTTTATCGCAAAGGCACACCTCAGTGTTATAATTCTACACTGTGAGGTGCATCCTTACACCAGCAGGGAATCTGTGATTCACTGTTACTCCTCTCATTTGCATGGCATTGCCTACTAATTCCTAGCTACCATGCAAAACACTGTCACAGCCCCTTAGCAACCCTTGCACCATGGTATGGTGTAACATGCCTGCCATTGACTATTATGGGAAAATCATGATACGTGTTACATTGCAGTTTTATTCTATATTTTTCTATTTTTCTTGCAATCCGGTTTGCGCACCACTGCCCTGCTCTTAAACTTCGCAATAGTGTGAAAAATTAAATTAAATGTTTTTATATTTTTGTTCATTTTTTTATGCCAATGGCTATATATTTAGCCATTGGCATATATTAACGATATAATACATGAGTTTGATCGGCTGTCATGACTCTGCTATTATGTTTGCAAAAATGTAAACCATTTTTTTACGGTTTACATTTCTGCATGCTTACACTACGCCTGCACCACTTCCTGGATCGCTAAATACCTTCATTTGTATGCTACACTGCTGCAACGGGTATAATTGGCATACAAGGGCTGGGAGCTGTGCGGGCATAGCGTACGCAGGTAGTGCACATGGAAACAGCTCGTACCTGGATCGCTCGCCGGCCATATTTGGTGTTAGAACGCCAACGCTACGCCTGCACCTGCCGCAAGCTTCATGAATCCCGGGGACTGTGTTTACTGTGACTTATAAAATTCTGTTTACAACCTAGAACCTAAAGAATACTAACACTACAAAAAAAGTTTATGCCGAAGAGTTTGCCATTTATACTTCTTTCATAACCTATATGGTTCCAGAGGTATGAACATCTGTGCCCATTGGAAGTTACAGTGCAAACTTCCTGAGCTGCATTGGAGTGAATGAGATAACCGAGGCATACTGTACACTAGCATTTTCTATTTCTGGGCCTATCTTCCCAGCTGTACTGATATACTGATCACTAGCCTGACAATCGTAGTTGCATGCAACAGCTGAGCACACTACATAATCCAGAGTATGTTTTATTGGGAATGGGTAATGTTTGTGTAGTGGGGAGTGGTATTTGAGTTTCTCATGGATGGGGCATTTCTTGTGGGAAGCAGTTTATTTTTTGTGTTTTGATGGTAGGGGGTATGTTGGTTTCCTTATTAGGTTGTGGACCCATATTGATAGTTGGGTGTTGCCTCATGGACATCAACTCTCATATGATTCAGTTCTACAGATATAACTGTTGGCTATGATTTTACCATACATACATGTTTGTACTGACATGTTCAGTTTTAATGTATGCTTTTGATTGCTGTGTTTTTTACAGTGCTTGTATGGGGTCCACAGATACAGCGGTCTGTACAGACTCAGTGATTATTTCCACACAAAGCTGTATTGCCCACACTTCTCACCTGCACACACACCCCAAGTAGTAGGATCCCTGACAGTGTGTACATGCCATAGGTCCAGGTTATAATGCAGGTAGGCGATAGTTTGTGACATGTTATACTATCATATTTCTTGCTTGGTTAATGGACAGCTCCTAACAGCTCTGAAAGGTCATATCTCACATACACAAAAGTAATACATCCTTTCTCTCTTTTTTGCTATTCTTAATTTTTTTTCTTTTGTTGTTTTATTTTTCTACAGTTATGCTTCCATTTTCAACAGCATCTGACACAGTTTTGTCAGTGACATGGCCCAGATGACCACCCTTTCATTAATCCAAGCCTTCTCCTGCAGTCACTCTCTCTCTCTGGCTGTATGCTTTTCTCCCCTATTAGTGCAGTGGGGAGGCAAGCAGGCTGCCTCACATGCAGCCTCTGGTAGTCATTCACCCGGGAAGAGAGACACTTTTTCCTCTGGTGGCACTGCCAGAGGTGTGCATTTTATATGCTCAGGGAGTTGGTATAAGCAGTGGATTGACCAAAAACTCAACTAGAAGGTCATTGCATGGCTTAAAGAGTCATACTTCTTCCTGGTTCTGCATTCACAGCCTCTGGCAGGACCCATCGGTGGGGGGGGGGGGGATCAGGGTGTTGACTGACCTCACCCTGTGTCAAGCCTGGGTCTGTATTATGTGATTGAAGAGTCTCTTCTTCGAACACATAATAATCGACACATATACAGTGAACGCTGTAAACCGTGAACGGCCACGTCTGGGAAATTTTTCCTCGGGAAAAAAATTACGTTGCCATAAAATAAAAACAAACTTTAAAACACTAATCAAGTTGGCAGCTTCATCACCCCCACACACCCCAATGTGGGGGACTGTGCCTCCCACTCCCCCCTTAACTTAATATGCCAACTCTGAGATCACTCTACATTGAAGAGAAGAGCAATTCCCAATAACGGCCAATTGAATTTTTTTCCCCTGAGGAAAAAATTTGCGGACGTGGCCATTTGCAGTTTACAGCGTTCGCTGTATATGTGTTGATTATTATGTGTTTGAAGAGTAGACTCCTCGATCACATAATATATACCCGTCTAGCCCACCCAGTATTGATAAATGAGGGTTATACCCCTCTATCTCCCATTGTTTTCCCTTCCTTGTTTGTTATCTCCTTCCCACCCCTGTTTGTTGTTCAGTAATCCTCATTGTCACTGTCCTGCCTTTGTTTATATGTCCATAACGGCAATGTCACCCCCCAACCCCACCTCAAGTCTGGCAATAGCTTGCCTTTCAGTCTTTGACTCTGCTTTATGCTTGTTTGTGTTCCCCTGTATCTAAACCTCACCCTTTTTCCAACCCTTATCTTCCCCTTACATTGTTCCCTATCTTTTCCTCTCCCAAAGAAAAAAAATGTGTGCCTATCCTTTAAAAAATACCCTTCCTCTCCCTCCTTAAAGCCGTTTTTACCTCCTTACCTCCCCTGTTTTCTAATATGTCCTCCTCTGCTTTCTGTACTCTCTTTTCCTGGTTTCCCAAAGCACTCAATTCCACACTTTTTAAAGTTTAAAAGGTAGATATAAACATTACTGTAGGCCCCTTAATGTGGATTGTAAGCCTTCTTATAACATGGCTATGTAGCACATGTACACACACACTTAGGCACTTACATGTTGCTTGGTAGGGTGTTTTTTTAGCTTCAGTCTCAGATGCAGTTGTGGGAACTCTTCTGTTTTCACTGGCCTACCATTTCCACCTATGTGTTTTATAATTAGCGGCAGCCTGGGCTGTGAAATTCCAGACAATTAATATGATAATTGGCTGGCTCTAATCCATATTGTGCCATGAGGCATACCCACAGGAGCCACAACATAATTGTGCTACACAAGTTTTTGAATCCCAGGGATAGATGGTTATTTTTGAGACTAGGAGGGAAAGGGGACAATTTAAGCATATTTTCCTTATACTGATGAGGCAGAACTTTTGAGATAGCATATCGGAAATAGCAAATAAATGTATGACAAGTTGTGTGAAAACAAAAATGTCTGACTAGTGAAATGAAAATCATTCACACTTATCAAAACAGATGTTTAACCTAGACTAGATCTGTACAGAATGGGATGGAATCCCTCCTGAAAAATATATAATAGCTATGTTTTTGTAAGATTTTTGTGCAACTAACCAAATCTGTCCCACACAATCCCTTAAAAAAAGCAGAGTTTATTCTTTCGAGCTTTCTTACTTGCAGATAGATAAATTAAGAACCAACAGTTTTAAGCTTTAACAAAACGGTCTTCTACCAAACAGCAGAGCTTAGCCACTGACATTCCAGGAACTTCAGTTACCCTGATAAACCTTGTAACATGGGTATCTTATAGTCCTATATGAGATATAATAACTGCAGTGCTCTTGAGATGAGCCTTGCTTAATATATACTCTACCTTCTGTTCCCATCTCTATGGAGAAATGAGATGGTGGGGGGAAATCCTAAGGAAAGATATTGCTCCTAGAAATAAACTAGAGAGAACTCCTGCCCACCTTACTACATCTACATGCACACTTAGAAGAATCTACCTGAATTTTCAGTGAACTTGCTGGGTATTATTGTTTCTCAATCTAGTGTTACTTTGGCTCAGTCGAGTTTTGTAATAGATGGCACAATGAGTGTTGCTGTCTTATAGCAAGAGATTCTCTGGTTTGGTTCTCACTTTGGGTGTTTCGGTGCGTAGCCTGCATGTCCTTCCTGTGTTCAAGTGGGTTTTCTACAGGTGCTCTGGTTTCCTCCCATGCAGTAGATGGATCAGTGCTTTTAATTGTCCATAGGTATGATTGTGTGCCTGTGTAATACAAAAGAAAGATGTAGTAATAAACTCCATGTTTGGCAGTGGCTGTCCATGAGGGTCACTCTAGGAGTCATCTGTGACACATACCATAGAGAATATTGGACTGCAGAAGAACAGTGTCAAATACAGGTATACCTACATGTTGTATTGACTGCTTCAAAAAACGTTAATAATGTTGAATGTACACATGCCAGATTTTTTTTTAAGTTAACTGTTTTGCACCAAAAGGGAACCACATTAGGTATTTATGGGAAAAATATCACAGACTACAAATCTGGCATCCTCCAAGCATCTAACGAAAGACAATTAAAGCCAAAATGTCACATTAGGAAAAAAAGCCTGATCATAAATATTTAAAGTTGCAATCTAGTCTCCATTCATAACTAGATTATTTTGTGTTTGTCATGTTAAATGTTATAAATGTCCATATTATTTGATGCATAGCTTTGCAGTACAAAATAAAATCTATTGTAAATATTTAACAGTGTTCAGTGATACATCAGTACCTGTACCAGGAAACAGATTATCATTCTGAATGAATTCAAACTTCATAAATTCATTTAGGCGATTCCATTTGCTCAGAAATATGTTATATGGACTATCTGCAAGTGTACGTGATAAAGTAACTAAGTCTGTGACTTAATTAAGCTAACCTTTGAAGCTATCTTCCTGAAAGATGTGGAGAATGCAGTGACTCTAAATGCTTTTCTGAAGTTATATATGGGTTATTTCAGGGGACTTCTTGTTTTGACAGGGTGTTTCCCTTTCCAAGTTGAGCCTTTTAAAGGTAACTGCTGCTTTCGGTCTCTTGCCGTTATCTGGGAAAATATTTTTGCCTTTCTGCATATGATTTATAAAGTAAGCTTTAGCTTCCTCATCAGTCTGAATTATTAAATCGTTGTCTTGACATCTGTACTGCAAAACAGCTAGCTATTTCAAAATGTGTATTATGGTTCTCAGGAGGGAGATCCTTCCTAATTTCCCCTAACTCTTTCTTCTTCTTCAGCACAGCCTCCTTTGAACTATCTGGAACAACAGTAACCACAAAACAAAGAATTTTTCTTCTTTCTAACAGATGAAAGATTGCTTGTCTAACTATAATCATTTCAAACTGACGTCTACATCTCTCAGGGTCTTTTGGTTTAGGCACTATGACGTTTGTGTGCTCTCTCTCCCTGTCCCACCAGTTAATGTAATTTAAGATTCAAGGCTTTAGGTAATTTATCTTGCAGAAATGTAATTATATTTTTACTTAAAACATTCTTTTCAAGCCCTATGAGTCTTGTATTTTTCTTTAAAGCCTTCTGCAATGCAATATTTTTTATCAGATTAGCATGCTTCCTGAATCATGCTAGTTTCCTGAAACATTCCTACACTGATGCTAACTGCTGTTTCTAACAAATTAGGTTTTGCCACTTGGCTTTGCCGTTTGCTCAAGTTTAAAATGTTTTACAATCTTTTTATGACAGATTTATTTGCCAAAACTTAAATGTAGTGAGATTGTTAGGTTTGCCTATGAGTATACCTCTCAACTTCTAAGCACAGGATATCTGGACAAAGCCCAAAATAGTGTGTGTGTGTGTGTGTGTGTATGTGTGTGTATGTGTGTGTGTGTGTATGTGTATGTGTGTGTGTGTGTGTGTGTGTGTGTGTGTGTGTGTGTGTGTGTGTGTGTGTGTGTAGGTGGGGGGATGTCAAAAGGCCCAAAATCAGGGATAGATTTTAAATATTGCTCTTATAAACTTAGAAAGTTGCTAGAACAACAGGTTTTGTGTTATTCATTTTCTGAAAGATATGAAGCCTGAAACCCAAATGTATGTCATTACTTAGTGACACGAATCGTCAAGAATTTGCCAGAAACAACAATTTCTATGAGGAACAAACTGAAAATATGAGGCAAAAATCTGGATGTTCATTGAAAATTTGGACAACAGTTGAGAGGTATGCTATCAGAGCTTCAACATTTTCTGCAGTTTGGAAAAACAGCTTCACACATGGCCTCTGACAGCAAATGATCAATTTTAAAAAAACAACTCAGACACTCACAATTTCTAAGATGCAACAACAAAAAAATCCAATGAAAAGTGCCATAACATCATAATATATAGAAATCTACTCAGAATTAAAACATTTAAGCACTTTGAAAGAAGGAGATATCAAAGATTTAATATTAGTAGCTTAGCTAAAACTGAAGTGTCACATTACATCATTATAATGGACTAGCTTCACACCACCTAAGGGCCATCTGAATTATCATACTTTTTTATTATACTGTACCAAACAGTTCAGGCTGTATACATGTGCCATATGTGTCATGCTTATCGTCTTCCTGCGACATTTCTGTCAAGACCTGTTGGTACTGTCTTCCAGTCTAGGTCAATCTTCTCATAATGGTCTTCATATAACACATCAATGACACTAAGCTCAGTGTGGGCCTGCAGACAGAAGACACAATAGTGTGTGCATGTGCATGTTTGTGTGTGCTCGTACACATTTATGACTCTGGGAACACTATTAACCATCACCTCTTTTTCATGAAAGTTGTTCAGGTTTTCAGGAACTGTATCATGTGTATGTGAACTAAAATGTAATGGTGAGAGAGCAGAAGCCGCACACTATAAAACAATGTACCTGGTTAAGGTAAACAATGGGATACTGTTTTCCATTACAAGAGAAGTACAAGCCATCAGAATGTCAACCATCAAACAAGTTTAAATGTGAATAACCATCAAATACCAACAAATCATTCATCAAAGACAAATACTGGCAGGTAGCATATGCTATTACTTTTGACCAAAACACATAGATAACTTGAAAAGGAACAGTTGGTATAGCTGGAATGCACTGCTTTAATAAAAGAGCTGCAGTATGTCATAGAGTGCTGGCATACCATACTTCCAGTATGTTCAATAATTTTTAAGTTTGTGTTAATTACCTAGTACTGACCAGTTCTAATTCTGCAGTGTAGCCTGAAAAATGTTTGATAGCACTGCAAATCTTCAGTAAAATAGGCACACAGCTGTTTATATATCATTTCAGATAATAGTTAAATACTAAGTTAGCTGCTCTTGTGGGCTATTTTAAGCCTATCCAATTTACTTCAAAGGTGAAAATCAAACCCTGTGCCTTGTATTTGTGAAGAAAACACTTTAACCATTATGTCAACCCCACAACCTTTAAATTCCAGCAAAACTATGGCTACTCAGTCTAAAAAATATGATACTAGGATGCTTAATTAGTAAAGATACTGGTAGTAATGAAGATCAGTTTGTGGTACCTCATTACATTTTGAATTAGTGAAAGCATAATAATGTGAGTGGACAGTTTGAAAATATTGATCATGCTTAAAGCTACCACATTCAGAAGAGTCACCATGTAGTATACTTCCATCAACATACATGCACAGATCCATTTCTCACATAGTAAACTCCACCAAACATTATCTAAAATATATGAATGCGTAACTCTAGTGTTGTTCATTTTGCACATATGAAAGGTCCATCAGGGTGGGGTCTGCCAGTGGCATCTATGCCAGGCATAGATCTCCCCTCAACAGCCTGTAAGGACAGAATACAAGGATAGGGCCTTGAGGTGGTCTGCAAAGGACATGTTATTTACTCCCTGTATTCTTTAAGTGAGGAACCTCTATGGATGCTCCAATTGTTGAATGTGCCTGGTTAATTACATACTACAGGGGGCATTATACTCAATGATAGGTCTAATGAATGCTGAATACAATGGAACAATGACCTTCTTGGACCTAGATGCATAGCTTTGTTTATAAGTTGCACAACATAAAATGATTCCCTCACTACTGTAGATACATGATGGTCAAAGGCTAGATTACTGTGTATGTATTTCCCTTAGTCCCAAACTACTTATTCATCTCCTAGGAGGTGTGTTGTCAATATAATAGTTACTAAGTGTGGATGACTTCTGAAAAGATACTATTATGCATTTCTTGGCACTTACTTTTAGTCAATGGCTCTGCCCAAGTTATTTTGTCTGTGTCAGTCCTTCCTGTAGAACATTTGTGCTGGTGGGGGATTATATGGCTTCTCCTAATTTGTAATTATTTACAAATGTATTCAGCCAGAGGCCCTTGATGTTGACCTTGACTTCAGTGAAATAAATACCAAAAAGGAGTGGTCCCAAGATCAGTCCCTGAGGGACTCCATTTGTGACTGTCCTCTTTGTAGAGGTGGACTCCTCAATTCTACCTTCCTGGGTTGTGTCTGTGAGACAGCTGGCTATCCACTGGGTGACATAAGGGTTTATACTTAATCTCTTAAGTTTATCAACAGTGCCCAAGTTGGGTATTGTGTCGAATACCTTGGCCACATCAAGGTAGGCAGTGTGAACCATTTTGCCCTCATCCATTGCTTTGGTGTCCTTCTTAAAGAATCCACCAGGTTGAGTAGGCGTGACCTGCACTTGATGAAACCAAATTGAGTTGGGTCCAGTGTCTGGAGGCTCCCTCTGTCATTACTGATCATTTCCATGATAATTCCTTCCATGTCTCTGCATATGAGACTATTGAGACTTATGGGTCTGTAGTTTCCAGGGTTTGAGATGGCGAACCTTTGTGCAGAGGGATGACCGTTGTTGTTCTCCATTCCTGAGGCATGATGCTTATTTGAAGGCTACAGTTAAATAGCAGTTCCAGAGGGCCTGATAAGTCATGTTTCATGCTATTTAGAAGGCATTCTGGGATATTGTCTGGGCCCTTTGATACAGTATTCCTGGCCTTAGAGAAAACATTGAGGTCCTGTTCCCTAGTGATTGTAGGGAAGTTGGGGAGAGAGGGGTGAGGTCAAGCCAAATTTGTCCACCAGTAAGTTTGCTATTATAAGTGTATTCCAGCTTTGAGGAATACAGTGAGATGGTCAGTAAATTTAAACAGCTGAAGGTGAGCGATTTAAAAAAAAAATGATAATTTTGTCCTTGCTCATAATAGCCCATTAAAAAGGAGAGGGAAGGAAATATGTAGTCAAATTAACATAAGGGGCAGGCAAGTAGAAAGGTGGTTGTTGAGTTTAAAAAACATAACACCAACAGGGTGGAAAGGTGCAAGAAAATTTAATTTTTGTGTGACTCCCAAGAGACAGAAATGTGGTCTCTTTCGTAGTTTAAATATGCAATGGAAAGTAGAATACAAGTAAAACACAGTGTAAAGAAAATACACCACAATATACAAAATAGGAGAAGGCAATGAAGCAATACAAAATGTAAGAAAGCAAAAGCAAACTTACTTTTCCTTTACAGCAATCTATGGCAGAGTCCGAGTCAGCTTTTCCAGTAAATCCAAAAATGTTTTATTTTCCCCTTAAATTGAAGGTATAGTTCCTAGTTCTCCCCTCAGTTCACAGGTAATTAACTTTATTGACCTGTTCTAATTTCTGTGCAACTCATGAGAGACACAGTTGTGGTCACTTCCTATTTTAAAGATACAGTTTAAAGGAGAATATAAGTAAAACACAGTGTAAAGAAAATACACCACAATATGCTAAATAGAATATGACAATGAAGCAATACAAGATACAAGAAAGCAAAAACAAACTAAATTTTCTCTCACAGGAATCTGTGGCCGAGTCTGAGTGAGCTTTTCCAGTAAGTTTACATAGTCTATCAGCTTTTATAGCAGTTAACTCATAAAACAGATAGAGAGATGATGTTCACTTTTATTTAACATTTATTTACCGGGAAAGTCCGACTTGGAATGAAGCCAATTTTCAGTGGAGGCAGGCCGAGGGAGAAATGCTTCAGATACATGTGTTTGTAACATGGGGGGAAACCAGAGTACCTGGAGAAAACCCACATGAATGTAGGGAGGACATGCGGACTCCACACAGAAAGCACTCCAGTCAAGAATCGAATCGGAGAACCTCTTGCTGTGAAGCGACAATGCTACCGCTACACCACTGTGCCATCCATAGCTATAACTATCTATTTCTCTATCAATATCTGCATTTCTCCCTACACACACACACACATACACACCCACACACACACACACACACACAAACACAGACATACACACACACACACACACACATATATATATATATATATATATATATATATATATGGTTATTAATCAAAGGAGTGAATGCTAATATGGAAAACACTTTTTTATTGATGTAAGTAACAGCAAATACTCATATGAGCAAACGTTCTTCTTAATGGTGTCTTAGCCAGCTGCCTTTTTTGTGATATTTTTCTGCAGCAGGGGCAGGGAATTTGCCCTTACTCAACTGTTATGCTATCTCAGAGTTGGTATATATAATTAACAGGGGGTGTGGGGGTATAAAATGACTACTGTTTGTTTTCTCTTCAAAATGTTCGATATTTGAAGAAAATATTGATTTATATAAAATATTTGATGAGACAATTATATGTGTGTCTATATACACACACACACATGCACACAGATAGATAGATAGATAGATAGATAGATAGATAGATAGATAGATAGATAGAGAGAGAGAGAGAGAGAGAGAGACAGAGACAGATATAGTCAGTAGCGGTACTTACTGAAAAGAAAGAATTGTCTTGAGGTTGTTGAGGTTTACATGCATGCCTGCATGTGCTATGAAGTGTGTATAAACACCAAGGTATGCTGGCATTGTCTCTTTCAGTCTACATAATAAAATATCATGTTGGTCCTGCACTAAGTCAGCACCCACCGCATCTCTGGGCAGAGTGTAGATAAATAAATCATCATGAAAACAATGTGAATGACATCAGATCAGGCCTATAATCATCAGTCTGAATAAAGGGTTAAAGCACTGTACAGTGCTTAAGTACTTTAATAGAAATTAGTGCTTACTCTGAGGATCATGGACCTGTGACGGCATCTGATTAAAAAATAAAGTTTGTAGGTTAATATGTACAAACATGATTATGCATGATGCTCATGATATTGATCATCATGAATATGATTATGCATGATGTTCATCATATTAATTACTGCTACAGTAGCAGCCATTATGTAGGTTATATTCTGCTAAAGATATAACAGCCAGCCAGCTTCCAAAGGGCACTTTCCACATGCCCAAACTGTTAGCAGCTCAAATTGAGCTGAAGTGAAAGAATGGTTTGGACACAAGCCCTTCAGGGCTTTCCTGTGATTGAAGACTGCTCCTTTTGTGGTTGAGGATCAATGATCAGCTAACACTTTCCATTTTAGAGCAGATAGGTTCCCTTTGTGGAAAAAAAACTTCTACTTGTCTTTATGATTAAAAGTAAATTTTTTCTGCATTACTTATTTTATGCTGGGAAAAAAGTGCTTTAATAGACTGTCAAATGACTTTTAGTAACTTTTGATTAGGAACGTTATTTTTTAGTTTTGTGGAAAAATGATGTTAAAACTAATTTAAAGCAATTTTCCTTGGTAAAAGTTGTGTTATTTTACCTTTTTGGGGTGATATAAGTGGTTTAAGTGCTTCTCTGTGTTTGTTTGTTTTTTTATGAAAAAGGTGACTTTTGTTACTACTTACCTGTTTTACCGACTACTGCTGCAAATCTTCCCTGGGAATCGGGCATCTTTTTGGCTTTAACATGGAACAACCTGCATGTTCTTCCTTTTCCCATTCTCAGAAAAGAAGAAAGTTAAATAGCCTTTGCCACCACAGCAGGCTGCTAAATTGCTTCAGCCATAGATGGGTAACTCTACTGTGGCCACTTCTAGCTCCATGTTTTTCCTTGGCTCCCACTGGCATAGTCCTTACAGCCAACATGGACTGAGATTTGAAGATGTCCTGTATGGCTGTTGGAATGCCTTCGGTGGGTAGGGGAGAGAACCACTCTAGAAAGTTCTGGGAGAAGAAGCAGGAAATAACTCTCTCCCTAGTCATGCTGAAATGCTTGTCCCTAAGGATCTTTAGACTGGGAAAAGTGGCTCTGTTTCTTCAAAAAATCCTGTAAAAAGAAGCAAAGACTTAGACATATGTCTTTTCATGTCTCAGTTGCTTAGGGCAGTAGTGATTTATTAGACTAAGCTTGGGGTTTAGTTCCTGCTCTTGACCCTTTCAGCTTATCTGTTTCTGACAAGAGAAAAAGAGATTCTTCATTCTTTTGAAGAGGTTCAATATTTTAAACCACAAAATAATTGTGAGGAGACACCTTACATTTTCATTACTTCTGGTTTCTGATACAGATTCTGAGGAAAGTGTGACTTCTGCCAGTCCCTTTGAAAGATTATGTTTTTCTGAAACTATTTCCATAATTAATCAGTTGTTTCAGTGAGAACATAATAACATTCCACTGTATCTGAAGAAGTATTATAATTATTGTAACTGGATTTTCCTGAACGTATGCCAATTCCCCCTATTCTTTCAGCATTGGAGGATGTGTTTGTTACACCCTATAAATTGCCTGATACCCAGCCTGCTGCCTTCAAGAAAGAGAGTGTATAAATTTCCTCAGTCTTATAATTTTTTATATTTTAATCCCAGCTCAGACCCAGCAATGATTTCTATGGTATTCCCAGCTGATGCTGAAAGCAAAAATAAACTAACCTTTCCTTCAAAGCAATCTAAACATCCATTCCCTTCTGACAAGGATAGGAAAGTTTTTCATACATTTGGGAAAAGGCGTATTCTTCTGCAACACTTATTTTTAGAATTCTCAGCTGTCAAGCTCATATGTTAAAGTTTCTGCTTGCACCCTTTGAGAACATAAGAACATTATGGCATCTGTTTCCTATTCTGAGGAAAACACCTTTGTGCAACTTGATTTCTTCTGTGTCTCAAGTGGATACCCACTGTATAAAATCTGTTTGTGATTCTGATGATATCACTTCCAGAGCTGTTGCCACTGGAACTGTTATAAGGAGGTTTGCTTGGTTACTTAATCAAAACCTTCATGAGGACATTAAAGCTGAAATTTTGAATTCTCCCTTAGACAGAGAGTTAGCTTTGGGCCATCTGCCGCAGAGGTCCTCAAAAATGTAGTGAGAGAGGTAAACTGACTCAGGGAGTTTCTTAGATTTTTCTAGCCTTCCTCCTCCAAATTTATTTTTTTATTTATTTGACATTTGTTTACCTGGACAGTCTGACTGGGCAAGTGCCCACTTTGAGTGGAAGCCTGGAGATAAAAGCTCCACTGGGTACAAACAAAATAGAAACATACATCATGTCTAGTACAACTATATTTGTCACCATGAAGGAACACGTACTGTACATAAAAATAGTTAAAAGGCACACATATAGTACATAAAAATAGTATTAGTAGCAAAGGATTTGCATACAGTGGATGGTATGAGATCTAATTAGAATATTGCAAGTTAGGTTTACTTTATGTAGGTATATATAACATTTATTGCGTAGAAATAAACATTGTCTAATGTATTGTTGAGAAGCTAAGATAGTTGATTATTGCATGGAGCCAAGAAGAAAAATTAGGAGGAGAGTAAGTACGGTAGGTAGAGAGTCCAAAGAAAGAGTAGGATAGAGCTAAGAATGAAATACTAGCTGAGATGAATTAGGTTTAAATCAGGTAAAGAGAATAAAAGTCTACAGAGGGGGCAATATAGTTTAAATATGTGGTGTCTGCAGTGCAGGAGGGATGATAATTAACCAGGTGGTAGACAAGAGCAAAGCGAAGCATTAGTTAGATGATTCTTGAAGAGTATTTTAAACTGTGAGAGGTTGACTGTGGTTAGGATGTGTTTGGCATACTTCTCAATTGCCCAGATATTTGCAGAATGTCCATGTTTTTGGCTCATATTTTTTGTCTGTTTCTCATAAAATGTGTGGTTTTCTGGCAAATCACTGGGATGACCTGAGGATAGAAGTCAGAAGTAATGACATACATATGAGTTTCAGATTTCAAATCCTTCAGGAAAAATATATGTTAAAACAACTTCTGTTACTCTAGCAACTTTCTAATATGTCCCTATTTTGCCCCCCCCCCACTTTGTCAGGCTTTGTCCAGATTTCTTGCTTTAAGAGATTGAGAGGTAAGTGTGCTGGGTGCTAGAGTTCCATGTCCTGGAAATCTAATTTGGATAGAGAGAGTCCCCATAAATGTTATTAGCTTTTGTGACTTGCAGTAGAAAATTTTCAGAAGATCTCAGGTGTCTTGAAGTTGAAGTAGATTATGGAGTGCTGGGCACTTGTCAGGTTGGTATACTATGCTATGGGCCATTGTAAGTTGGGTAAATGTTAGGAGATTGGGTAACTCTAACCAGTTTAATTGGGGCAGAGCAGTGCAGTGATGGGATCTATATGGGGAGTTAGTAACAAATCTGGCAATTTTGTTGTAACAGGCGTCTAGTTTTGTTAGGTCTATTTTCTTTAGGTTGGTGAAGATAGGAGAGGCATAAAGTAGGGTAGAGAGGAGGTGAGTCCTGGCAATAAATTGTCTTCTAGAGTTGGTGAGGTATGGTTTGGTCCTATATAGAGAACTTAGTTTCATATGACGTTTTTTATGATTAGGGACAGATGTTTACAAAATTTCATGTTATTATCAATTGTGACTCCTGGTAGTTTTGCATGTGATACAGGATCTATCTTGGTATTATTGGATGAATATATTAAAAAGGATGCAAGAGGGTCTGGGGTTTTTATATTTTGAGAAGTGCATAAGTTTAGTTTTATTGGGATTAAGAATTAACTGAGAGTCAGGGAGACAAGATTCTACATCTGAAAAGGAATGCTGAGTTATTTCTTGAAGTTGAGAGAGAGTGAGGGTGCTGCACAGATGAGTGTAGAGTCATCTGCATACTGCATGATTGTAGAGAGGTGGGTAGCAGTAGGAACATATTGGTGAAGATAGTAAGTAGGAGTGGACCTAGAACTGAGCCCTGTGGAATGCCTAATGTGTCAGGTATCAGACAGGAGAAATCATGTTGCCAATTTACAGCTTGTTGTCAGTCAGATAGGTAGTTGTGGAACCATGCAAGGGCAGAGTGGCTTAGTTTTAGGGTTAAGAGTTCTTTGAGGAGTTTTTAGTAGGAAATGGTATCAAATGCTTTGGACATATCTAGGAAGATAGGGGAGACTAGTTGACCATTGTTTCTGAATTGGTTAATTCTGTTTGTGGAACTTAAGAGAGCAATAATCCTACTGTAATTGGATCAGAAGCTATGTTGGGAGGTGGTTGAAAAGTTATTGGATATTCGCTAATTCATATGCTGGAAATGGATACATTTTTTTATAAATGTTTGGGTAAAGGAGATAAATTGCAATGGACTTTTAGTTAGATAGGTCTGTAGAGGTCCCACCTTTATGTAGTGGTATGATACAGGATATTTTCCAGATTTTGGGAACATGCTGTTCTCTAATGGAGTGATTGATCAGAATAGAGACTAAGTAAAATATAGCATCATCAGCAGCTAACATGAGATATTCACAAGGTAAATTATCAGCAGTGAGGGATGTGGGTTTAAGTTTGTTGAGCAGTATTTTTATGGTGCTGGTTTGTATGGGCTTAAAGGGGAAGGCATTAGTTGTTTCTTGGGGGCCTTTTGGAATGACTAAAGGAGCATTGCTGTTATTTTTGGTTAGAGATAATATGGAGATAGTAAAATAAGTATTACATTAAGTAGCTATGCTGTCTATAGTATTTGTAGTAGTTTGTTTTGGAGTCAAGGATTGACCAGTAGTTGTAGTAGTTTTATAGTAGTCCAGAATTTTTGGGGATTGTTTCAGTGTTAAAATGTAAAAGGATCTTTTGTCATTTTTAATTTGTTTCTTGGCTTTATTTCTTAGTTGCCTGTAATAATCTAAGGTAGCTTGGCTTTTGTTGGACTAATATTGTATCCAAGCCTTATCTCTGGTCTTGAGTAACTGCTTGGTTTCTTTTATTAGCCAGGGAGCATAGTTTGACTTTACTCTAATAGTTCTAGGAGGTGCTTGGCTGTTTAATATGTCTAGGAATGTATTATTAAAGTACAAGATGGCTGTATCTAGGGGTAGTAATGATAGTGGGCTCCAGTTCCTCTGTTGTAAGGTTGATATAAATGCCTGAGGTGAAACTTTTTTTTTCTGTCAAGTATTTGTCTGTAAATAGTATTTTAGGAGGAGTGGAGGTGTTGTTTGAGCAGGTAGGCATGTAGGTGATCGCTAATGCTATCTGGGAGGCAACTTGACTGGTAGGCAAGTGAGGGTTTATTGGTTAAAATCCAGTCTAAGATTGACTGTCTGCTGGTTTTTTGTTGACTCTAATTTGGGGTTGTATTAGCTGGTAGAAACTGTATAAGTTAATGAAATATGTGGGATTATTTGAGGTGAAAGTTAGCCAGTATTTATTAAAGTCCCCCATTATTATGGTTTCCTGAAGAAATGTTGAGGAAGACCAATGACGAAAGTCCTTGATTATGGTGGAGTTATTGCCAGGAGGGATGTAAATTGCTATAATAGTTATATATTTATTGAGGTTAATTTCAAGTTAACTAAACTGTAACTCAGCATTGTTTAGTTTTGGGGGGGGGGGGTTGGTTCTAGGCTTTCAAGTTTAAGTGTATTTTTATAAATTATAGCTATGCCTCCACCACTTCTGTTTATTCTGTCCAGTCTGTGGATGTTATAGCCAGGAGTTAAAATTTCATTGTTACTTATCTCAGGTTTTATCCAGGTTTCAGTTAAAGCTGCTATGTCAACGGAGTAAAGTGAGAGAAAAAGTGAAATGTGTGTACCAGGCTCCTGAGATTCATATTTAGAAGTAAAAGGTCTGATTTTTCATTGGTTGAGTTGGTAGTAATGTGAAGATGTGGAAGGGGTGGTGTGTTTGGTCCTAGCTGAGTAATTTTGAGGCCTGGGTTTTGGTGAATATCACCACTAAGTTTGAAGTTTGATCTTGAATGAAATATTGGCTTTAAGTGTTTGAGTGATAGTTTAGTTTATTTGTAGAGTAGTTGGGGTGTAATTAGTTGATGTGCATATGTATATGTGAAAATTCTGCTTTTGTGGTGTTAAAGAGGTTTGGTGCTATGCCAAAGTATATGAATTCACTACGGAGTGGTAAGGAATGTGTGTTGGTAGGAGAGGAGTAAACAGTAAGTAATTTGTGGTGATAAGATGTTAAATTGGTGGCAAGAAGAGAAGAATTAAGAGAGAAATGTGGAAGCGCACCATTGTGGAATTTGAGATAGTGACAGCAATAAGCAGTTTAGGCAAGGTGGTGAGGTACTTGATAGTTACTTTGGAGTTTCAAGTGAGTTGAAGGAAGTAGAATGAAGTCAGAAAATGTTGAATAGTGGCGGATTGGTTGGTTTGAGTTAGAGGGAGGTGTAATCTAAGGGGATAATATGGAGGGAGGTTTCTAGTGAGTAATGTGTGGATGGGTATGTATTGAGGTTGATGATTGGAGAATTAACAGTGATGGGCACTGTGTGGTTAAAATTAAGGTGTGCATAGTGAGGGTGTGTGGGAATTGGGGGTAGGATAGGGGAGCAGCATGAACTTGAGCAGAGCAAGGGTGAATGAATGGTCTGAACCACAAGAGAGGTAGATCAAGCAGCAGTAAAAAGCAATCAGTTTCAGTGGAATGTCATGGGTCAGTGCCAGAGTTTGTAGATAAGACACCCACTGTAATCTAGTAAACTAAAATATTAGAAAATAGGTGCAAATGTTTATCAGCCACTAAAATGCCTGTGCTTGTGCTTTTACGTGATTTTCCTTGTATTATACAATGCAGGTTGAAAGTAAAGTTATTTTGACTGAAAACAGTTAAGAACATGTGATAAAACCAGCATGTACTGGGAGATGGAGGGTTTTAAGTAATGCAACCCAGTTAGTGTGTGCACCACTACCATACTTCAAATTAAACACACAATTTAGCTAAGGTTAAAAACAGAAATGCCACTGAATGGAGAAGACATACATTGAAAGATCTTTACATTTCAGTGGTAGGACTCTGTCATGCAGTAGAAGGGGATGTTTTTAGGTGAGCCAGTCCAAGAAGATGGGGAAGCACTTGTGTATTCCATGTGTCAGGTGACTGTAAAAAAAGATAGAGGAGAAAAGTAAAGGTGCTGAGAAGGGAATTAGAGGGGAAGCTTACAAAACATTGGACAGTTTACTGACAAAAGGAGCCAGAGATGTAGAGAGTATGTCGAATCATCTATGAAGCTGTACAATCAAATAGTTACATAGCGTATTGTACAGTATAACATGGAGCAATGAATTCTGAAAAGTTTTAGTAAGATTGGGAACTGTAACTAGCCTGCAAATGGTTAAATTATCACATGCATAATTCAGGTTGCATTTCATATGCCACTATCACTGCTCGATATATAGTAATAACATAGGAAATCAAGCAGCTACTACTGCTACGAGGACATTATACTGGTGAAACAATTTAGCTAATACTAAATAACAATGACTGCAGACAGAGTACAACTGCAACACATTATGTAGTTGGCCTACATTTGCAATGTTGCAGGGTATTGCCACTTGAGACAGCTAAACAGAACCAAAACAGATAGCTGCAGTGTTTCATATGAAATGGCTATTCACTTAGTATCTTTTTTAAATATGTAGTTCATAAGGTGGCTGTGGTGAATATGTATTTTAAGAAGAAGGAGGAGCATAGGGTGACTTACAAGAGTGGAGGAAGATGCTCACAGGTGGATTATATCCTATGTAGGAGGGCCAGTCTGAAGGAGATTGGAGACTGTAAAGTGGTGGCAGGGGAAAGTGTAGTTAAGCAGCATAGAATGGTGGTATGTAGAATGACGTTGGTGATCAAGAAGAGGAGGAGGAGTGTGAAAGCTGTGCCAAGGATTAAATGGTGGAAGTTAAAAAAGGGTGATTGTGAAGTGGAGTTTAGGGAAGAGTTAAGACAGGCACTGGGAGGCAGTGGAGAGTTACCGAATAGCTGGATAACTACAGCAGAACTAGTAAGGGTGACTGCTAGAAAGGTGCTTGGTGTGACATCTGGACAGAGGAAGGAGGACAAGGAGACCTGGTGGTGGAATGAGGAAGTACAGGAGAGTATACAGAGGAAGAGGCTGGTGAAGAAGAAGTGGGATTGTCAAAGAGATTTAGAAAGTAGACATGAGTATAAGGAGATGAGGCGCATGGCAAAGAGAGAGGTGGCGAAAGCTAAGGATAAGGCATATGGAGAGTTGTATGAGAGATTGGACACTAAAGAGGGAGAAAAGGACCTGTACCGATTAGCTAGACAGAGGGACAGAGCTGGGAAAGATGTGCAGCAAGTAAGGGTGATAAAGGATAGTGAGGGAAAGGTACTCACAAGAGAGGAGAGTGTGTTGAGTAGATGGAAAGAGTATTTTGAAAGGCTGATGAATGAAGAGAATGAGAGAGAGAGAAGGTTGGATGATGTGGGGATAGTGAATCAGGAAGTGAAACAGGTTAGCAAGGAGGAAGTAAGGGCAGCTATGAAGAGGATGAAGAATGGAAAGGCTGTTGGCCCAGATGACTTACCAATGGAAGCATGGAGGTGCTTAGGAGAAATGGCAGTGGAATTTCTAACTAGATTGTTTAATGAAATTTTGGAAAGTCAGAGGATGCCTGAGGAGTGGAGAAAAAGTGTTTTGGTACCTATCTTTAAGAATAAGGGTGATGTGCAGAGCTACAGTAACTACAGAGGGATAAAACTGATTAGTCACAGCTTGAAGTTATGGGAAAGAGTAGTGGAAGCAAGGTTAAGAAGGGAGGTGATGATTAGTGATCAGCAGTATGGTTTCATGCCAGGAAAGAGCACTACAGATGCAATGTTTGCTCTGAGAGTGTTGTTGGAGAAATACAGAGTAGGTCAGAAGGAGTTGCATTGTGTCTTTGTAGACTTGGAGAAAGCATATGACAGGGTGCCTAGAGAAGAGTTGTGGTATTGTATGAGGAAGTCGGGAGTGGCAGAGAAGTATGTAAGAGTGGTACAGGATATGTATGAGGGTAGTGTGACAGTGGTGAGGACTGCAGTGGGAGTGACAGGTACATTTAAGGTGGAGGTGGGATTACATCAAGGATCAGCTCTGAGTCCTTTCTTATTTGCAGTGGTGATGGACAGGTTGACAGATGAGATCAGACAGGAGGCCCCGTGGACTATGATGTTTGCAGATGACATTGTGATCTATAGTGAGAGTAGGAATCAGGTTGAGGAGACTCTGGAGAGGTGGAGATATGCTCTAGAGAGCAGAGGAATGAAGGTCAGCAGGGCTAAGACAGAATATATGTGTGTAAATGAGAGGGAGGGTAGAGGAATGGTGAGGATGCAGGGAGTAGAGTTGGTAAAGGTGGACGAGTTTAAGTACTTGGGATCAACAGTTCAGAGTAATGGTGAATGTGGAAGAGAGGTGAAGAAGAGAGTACAGGCAGGGTGGAATGGGTGGAGAAGAGTGTCAGGAGTGATTTGTGACAGACGGGTACCAGTAAGAGTGAAAGGGAAGGTCTACAAGAGGGTAGTGAGACCAGCTATGTTATATGGGTTGGAGACAGTGGCATTGACAAAAAGGCAGGAGTCACAACTGGATGTGGCAGAGTTAAAGATGTTAAGATTTGCACTCGGTGTGACTAGGATGGATAGGATTAGGAATCAGTATATTAGAGGGTCAGTTCATGTTGGACAGTTTGGAGACAAAGCAAGAGAGACGAGATTGAGTTGGTTTGGACATGTGCTGAGGAGGGATGATGGGTATATTGGGAAAAAGATGCTAAGGATGGAGCTGCCAGGTAAGAGGAATAGAGGAAGGCCTAAGATAAGGTTTATGGACGTGGTGAGAGAGGACATGCAGGTGGTTGGTGTGACAGAGCAAGATGCAGAGGATAGGAAGAAATGGAAAGAGATGATCCACTGTGGCGACCCCTAACGGGAAAAGCCGAAAGAGAATGATGAGTTCATAAGGTGGCTATATATCACATGCCCATAGCAGAATATGGTTAACTTGGAAAACAAACACTTATGTGGTGAGCAAACTAGTTACTGGATGCCAGGTAGCCACAACTACTTCAAAACCATGATTTTGAAAAAGGAGCCCTCCACTTCCCCGGTGACAAATAACCTCTGTTCGGATGCTGGGACTAGGGGAAGGAGCCTTATGTAGATCAGCGCTAGTTCAGGATAGTAGTAGGCAAATAAAAAAAGAGAAGCAGTGTAAAGTAATTCTGCAATGCATGGCCCCCGACCATGAAAGAAGTAGATCAAGCAGCAGTAAAAAAACAATCAGTTTCAGTGGAATGTCACATGTCAGTGCCAGAATTTGTAGATAAGACACCTACTGTAATCTAGCAAAATAAAATATCGGAAAATAGGTGCAAATGTTTATCAGGCACTAAAATGCCTGTGCTTCTGCTTTTAGATGATTTTCCTTGTGCTATAAAATGCAGGTTGAAAGTAAAATTATTTTAACTGAAACCAGTTGAGAAAATGTGATAAAACCAGTGTGTACTGGGAGGTGGTGGGGGTTTGAAGGTAATGCAACCCAGTTGGTGTGCACGCCACTACTCTCCTTCAAACTAAACACTCAATTTAGCTAAGGTTAAAAACTGAAATGCTGCTGAATGGGGAAGACATACATTGAAAATTCTTTAAATTTCAGTCGTGGTACTCTCTTGTGCAGTAGAAGGAGGTGTTTTACGGTGAACCAATCCCGGGGGGGAGCACTCATATATTTTGTGTGTTGGGTGACTGTAAAAAAAATAAGTGAAAAGTAAAGGTGCCGAGAAGGGAATTAAAGGGGAAGCTTACAAAAAATGGAATAGTTTATTGGCAAAAGGAGCCAGAGATATACAGAGTAATTTTTTTAAGGTTACAGATGACAGTGGGAGTCTTTCTCCCCCTGTCCAAGGTATTCCTCCTCATCCTGCTAGATCAATTTCCTCTTTTCCCTTCTGTCATTTAACTCCTGCTGACTCAGGCATGATAGAAGCAGTCCCCCCACCTCAGCTAGGAGAAGGGTTTTATTCTACAATGTTTCTGGTGAGAAAGAAAGAAGAGTCATGAAGGCTGGTTATAGATTTTCCCTTTCTAAGCCAGTTTGAAATAGTGCTCAAGTTCAAAATGTTATCTCTTTGCAACTTGTTACCTCCCATTCCCCATTTGAGTTTTCTGCTGATCTTAGATTTAACAGAACAACTCAGGTAGATGTTTTTGCCTCCCATCACAATAATCAGTTTGCAAAATTCTACTTCAGGACTCCATGCAAGAAGGTCTGGAAACCAGATGCTTTTCTTTTCCTTGGACAGGAATATTCCTGTATGCTTTTCCACCATCTCCTCTAATATCCAGGGTAATTCCGAAGATTTTGAAGGACTCTCCAAAGATCATTAAAGTGAATAAATTTTGGCCCAGTCAACAGTGGTTCTCCCATCTTTTGAAAATGGCCAAAAGCAATTACTGCAAGCTTCCCCACAGTCAGGACCTACTTACACTGAACAAGGGGAATTTGATGCATCCCGAAACCAAACAACTGCAACTAACTGCCTTTATGATAGAGGTTTAACACCTTTTAGGCACTTATTTTCTGAGGCATGCTGCAGATATTAAATGAGGTAAGAAAACCTGCTACTAGAAAATCATATATTAGTAAATGGAAGAGATTTTCAGTTGATGACAAGACCATATTCAGGATGCTTTTAAGGCTAGTGTTTCTCTGGTTCTACATTATTTGTATGAGTTAATATCCTTTGGCTTGTCTTAATCCGCAGTTATGGTTCCTTTATCAGCTATTGCAGTATGTCTGCCAATGAATCCCCCTCTTTCAATGCAATCTGGCAAGAAAATGTTTTTGAAAAGAATGTTGCATACCAAGCCTTCTAGAAAACAGGTAGCTTCTCCTTGGGTTCTCAATTTTGTCTTGGAAAAATGAACTCTTGCTCGATTTGAACCATCTCATTAGGTTGACTTGAGGTTCTTAACATGGAAAATAGTATTACTGATTGCTCTGACCTCAGCAAGAAGACTATCTGAGTTGCAAGCCCTTATAGTTTGTCACGCTTATCTCAATTTTCACAAACATAGGGTTTTCTTAAGAACTTATCATTGATTCATGTATCCCCAAAGTGGTGGCTGTGTTGACTTTGAACCAAGCTATCCATCTCCCTGTCTTCTTTCTAGAGCCTAAAAATAAGGGAGAAAGAATACCTCATACCTTGGAATTCCACAGAAAACTCAGATATTATGTTGACAGAACTAAGTTCTTCAGAAATTCTGATCAATTATTTATTTGTTGTGAAGGTGAGAAAAAGGGACAACCTGTATAAAAACAGACTGTTTCCAAATGGTTGTCTCATGTTATTAAATTTTGTTATACCCACCACAACAAGGCAAAGCCAGACAGGGTCAAGGCTCATTCTACCATGGCTTTGACTTCATCTGTGGCTTTTTTGGAAAGGTCTAGACTCTAGAGGTATACTAGAGGTAACAGTTTGGTTCTCTTTATATACCTTTACAAGGCATTACAAACTAGATTCCTTCTCTAAGTCTAGGACAGGCTTTGCTAGAACTATTCTCCAGGGTTCCTGGACTCATCTTTTCTCCTCCCAGTTACAGTAAACTATGGTAGTCCACTCAAATAGCTAAGGCTACTGCAGCAGTGATCATTTGAACATCTACTGTTATGGAAGTTTACTTACACGACTATACTTTCTCCTGTGTTTGTGTAGGTTTTCCATAAGTTGTCTGTTTTTGCTTGGGCAATAACTGAAATTAAAAATAGTGACATTGGTCAGCTCCGTTTCCTTTGGCTTAATCTTCCTAAATTCCAGCCCCTGTTTCATTCCAGATAACTAGTTTTGAATCCATTTTATTGTATTTAAGCCTAATACTAAGCCCCCGTTTATACTTGTAGCCATTCCTGTTACACATGTTAAAATATAGATAAATCACATTCAGTAGCCTCCTTCTAACCATTTCTGCTGTTGCCTAATCATAAAAATGTAAAAGCCTTGACTGTCATAATCTCTGCTATGCAAATCCATGCTGATACTCATTGAAAAGCCTATTTTGACAACAATTTAACCACCCTGCTTCTGAGAATATTTCATTAAAATCCACAGAAGTGGCATAAGGATTACAAGCTTATAGTTATCTGGAGCCTTATGGGACCCTCCATTATATAAAGGCTAGGATAAATTCTGTGTGGAGTTTCCATGTCCTCGTTGTGCCTGCTTTTTTGTAAAGGTCTCCAGTTCCCTTCCACATTCCAGAGACATGCTGGTAGATGAATTAGTGATACTTCATATTGCCTGTAGGTATGTGTGTGTGCGTGTGTGTGTGTGTGTGTGTGTGTGTGTGTGTGTGTGTGTGTGTGTGTGTGTGTGTGTGTGTGTGTGTGTGTGTGTGTGTGTGCGTGTGTGTGTGTGTGTGTGTGTGTGTGTTCATAGGCTCATAGTTAATTACTAGGCATGCAGTCCAGGAGACTATTAAAGAGTCTAGTCCAAATTTCCTTTTGCCACAAAGCACTATCTTGTTAAGTGACTTGCTCAAGGTCACACAGTAGGTATAAGGGGCTGAGGGACTCAACCCTGTACCACAGAATGAAGCTTGTTAACAGTTCATAGCTATCATCGTCTATACTAATTGTTAGAGGGTGTGTGTGTGCATAAGTGTATGTGAATATGTGTGTGTGTGTGTGTGTGTGTGTGTGTGGTATCAGACACATATGAGATTGAAAAAAAAAATACAAGATGCTGCCTGCCCTCTCTGCATGCTTATACTAAGAACTCCCCGTCTTTCTTTTCTAGTGTAGGAGCATATTTGGCTCTATACAGAACATTTGAAAATGTATGCATTTTCACTGTACAACATTATAGGGAGTAGAACAGTAGTTTACCATTTTAAAGTTGTCAATGTAATGTTCCAGTTAAGAAGGCATAGATAGACTACCATGCATTCTGTGCAGCCAAACAACATTCTTGCTGTTTCCAAGCTGGAAGGTCTCATGCTCTCTAACAGAGTCCTTTTTGTGAGTGGGAGTACACATTTAATGTGTAAAACATGTGGATGATGGTAAGAGGCAAATTTGAAGGTTTTGAGAATGTCTGTATTGGTCATAGGAGGTTCAGGTAAGGAATGCTTATTGTCTCCATTCACACCAGGTGCTGATGCATGTTTCTCATCTGCAAACTCCACAGGCATGTCAAGTGCTTTGGTTAACAAACGTGAACCGCTGTACTGTTCACTGAATCTTCAGCTCTCTTCATGCTATCTGTTGGTTCATTTTCTGTGAGTCTTGCTGTGATCTGATTTACATGCTTCTAGTAATGAAAGAATTATGATCCTACTGTTTATGTCTGTGGTGCAGATTTCAACTATGTACAATACAGTGCTAGTTTCTGTAGATATTCAACAGAATATGTACAGTTTGTAGGATGCATTCAGATTCCTGACCAAAAGAGTTAAGGATGCAGAGAACTGAAATACTCTGAACTCCTTGACGGGCTTAACTTATGTTCCATCTATTATTGACTTCTAAGGAGAGAACTAACTTATATATTCATTTTTTTTTCATTAGAGGAAGAGCACCAATCTTAGTAATTAGAATGAAAATTCTTACAATACTGGAAATCAGGATCTTTTCCATACAGTTATAAGAGTTAATTTTTTTTCCTGTTAAGGACCATATTATTAATACCCAAAATAGTCTTCCTTTACTATGGTAACAGCAAAAGACCTCCTGGCACGGGAAAAAAGTAGTTTAGGGCTTAAGGTATCAGAATACAGATTCCTCAATAGCATAATCAAGGCTCAGAGCTTGCTATAAATGATATGGTAACAGCAGACGAACATGATTTGTGATCTCTGTATATGATGCAAAATCTCAGTGATTCTGGGAATTCATTTAGCATATCACTTCCTGTACAGGTACAAAACTTCTTAGCTAGGTGCTTTTGTTTAAAGACTGATTCTGGGCCAACCAGAGTGGGATCATGTTCAAATAGGGCCCTCTGCAGGGTGATGGACCAGGACCCCCCCCCACCCAGCCATTCTAGTGTCCCATTACTTGTCTCTTTCCTCTCAATTACCATAAAAACTGTCCAAAACCATCAGCATTCATACTAATGTTAAGAGATGTGAATTTAATTTAAAACTTTTATTGTATTTACTGGATGGTGCAGTGGTGTAGTGGTTAGCACTGTCGCCTCTTAGCAAGAGGTTCTCCGGTTCAATTCTCAGCTGGGGTGCCTTCTGTGTGGAGCCTGCATTTCCTCCCTGCATGCATGTGGGTTTCCTCCAGGTACTCTGGTTACTTCCCACATTCCAAAGATATTGCAGCAAGTGGATTGCACACTCTAAATTGGCCCTTGGTGCGAGTGTGTGCATGCAAGTGTGTGGTGCACCCTCTGAGGAGGGTTAGGCATCGGGATAGCAACCCAGTCCTGTAAAACCCAAACCTGACATAGTCATGGGTCTCATTAGTGGTGGGAATGAACATAACTACAGGAATGAGGTGAACACTTTGATTGCCTGATGTGACAGGAACAATCTGAATCTGAATGTTAATAAGAACAAAGAAATGATTATGGACTTCAGGAGAAAGGCAACAGTTCACCAACCACTCACTATCAAAGGGGAGGTAGTAGAGAAAGTCAAAGCAACCATGTTCCTGGGCCTTCACATCTCTGATGACCTCTCCTGGGCTGCTAATATCAACCATATAGTCAAGAAGGCTCAACAGAGGCTTCACCTCCTGAGAAAGCTCAAAAAAGACAGCCTCCCACTGTCTGCTCTTACCACTTTTTACAGGGGAACTATCAGGAGCATGCTCACTAGCAAGTTCATAGCATGGCTCAGCAACTGCACAGCTGCTGAGAAGAATACATTACAGAGGGTGGGGAGGGTGGCTGAGAAAATCTTGGGCACAAACCTCCCTTCTACTCAGGAGCTTTTCTTTACAAAACCAAGAAAGAAAACATAAAATTCTTGCTGATTTGACCCAACCGGCCTACAAATGGTTCTCACAACTTGTGTCTGGAAGGAGGTACCACAGCCTCTGGTGTAGGACTACCAGATTCAGGAAAAGTTCGTATCCTACAGTTGTGAGCTTATTAATATGGACACTAAGCATAATAACTGATACATTGAAGCCTCCTTTTTTTCATTTAATCCTGCTACTCTGAGCAATTACCAACAGCATTACTATTATGTAATAATATGGCTATACTGAGTCACGTCTAAGGTTAACAAGTGCAATATGTTAACTAAGCAGCTGCTATTCACTAGTCTCTATTTATTCTCTGTCTTAACAGGGTAGGGGTTTGATGGTGGGTATTTATTTATTATTTATCACTGGATAATGGGTATTGAATGTGTTTATGTAATGTGAACTACCTCTTGCATGTCACACGTGTTGTTATTTTCTTTTTTATGTTATTCTTTGATACTGCTGTAGCTATGTTATTTGCACTGCATTTCTCTCATGAGCTGACATTTGTAATTTCATTTAGGCTGCACTTGTGTGTTCCTAAATGACAATAAAGTTTCTTTGAATCTTTTGAATCTTTGAATCTTTGCTACAGAAACAACGAATGCTGAAGGGTGCTTGTTGCTTGATGTGCAAAATGCATGGGAGTGAATATAGAATCCAGGATTGTATTTACTAGGCTAGTAGCCTCTTTTCAGGGGAGACAATTGGTGGTATTTATACTACCATGGGAAATTTGGCTAAGGCATCAGGGAATTTTCTCCTACATATTTTGAAAGCTCATGTGAATATAAAAGATCTCACAGTTCCATCAATGCAGGCAGATGGGGCCTCGGTTTAACATCTCATCTAAAGAACAACATACTCAGGAGTGCAGCATCCCCCCTTACACTGCTGTGCAGTGTCAACAATCAATCTACATGGTGTGGGAGTACAGTCCACAGCATTCTACACCAAAGGCAAGTACACTATCTGTTGTGCTACTAACATTGCTTTCAAATTTTATAGCACAAACGCTAATGGCCATTTGCTAAACAAAACAGTTGCACATTGAAAACAGATTGCATGAACAATTGACTTCTCTTTCTTTGAAACTCACATTTGTTGAAATGCACTGAAACTCACATCCATTGACAATGTACCCAGCCAATGGTGGATTAAGTATACCTTAGTCCCTGAGCTGTTTTCAAACCATGGGCCCTTTGCATACCTGTTTAGAACTGTGACATCTGTGCCCTGGCCCAGCAATCAAGGAGCCTCAATCCTCACCACTAATACCAGAGAGGGCGTCTCATATATTAGAAAAGGATAACAATTGCACACAGTAAAGTGCAATTTCCCTTAAGAGCACACAGAGATCACAGTCAGTCTGGGGCTGGTCACTCCCTTGCTCCCCAGGTCCCCAGTAAGACTCCCCACTGGCACAGCTATAGGGTCCAGATCTCAGCCTAGTGGGCAAGCTAAAATCTACAGCACCCTCTCGGTCCAACCAGTGCTTCATGTCCTTGCCCAAGTAGCTGACACACACACTTTGGGATAAGTTTATACAACCACACAGATACTCCTGTGAAAGGCTGTCACAGGTTCTCCAGCTGTGCCCCTTTTACCCAGACTATATGGTAGTACCGACTGCCACCACCCAGCTAAGAGCACACAGAGATCACAGTCAGTCTGGGGCTGGTCACTCCCTTGCTCCCCAGGTCCCCAGTAAGACTCCCCACTGGCACAGCTATAGGATCCAGATCTCAGCCTAGTGGGCAAGCTAAAATCTACAGCACCCTCTCGGTCCAACCAGTGCTTCATGTCCTTGCCCAAGTAGCTGACACACACACTTTGGGATAAGTTTATACAACCACACAGATACTCCTGTGAAAGGCTGTCACAGGTTCTCCAGCTGTGCCCCTTTTACCCAGACTATATGGTAGTACCGACTGCCACCACCCAGCTAATATTATCAACTACCAAATGGTCCTTAAAAGGGTGTCCAATTATTACTGTGCAATATTATTATCCAATTGGTAGATGTGACTAAACAGTCAAAGCTTATTAGAGTGGCTTTGTACAGTTTTACCAAAGGCATGCAAGTACTCTTAAGAGCTTAAATTATCTCTACACAAACCAGCCACAGTTAAAAGGTTTTAAAATATTTAATAATGAATAATTAAAACCACAAGACAATACTTTCTACTACACAGACAGTGCTAGTCAAGAGTTCAGAGATCACACAGAAATACTTAAAATAATTCAGTAGTACAGTTCTGATATCCCAGAAAAACACTTAGTCTAAACTTTCTAATTTCTAGCTCTCTAAAAGAAAACACAAGTCTAAGACAGCTTACATAAGAAAAAAGGCAGAGTGCTGAGTTGGATAGTCAAGACAAAATGCTTAATGCCTTCTGGTTCTCTCTGTTTAAATTGAAACTGCAGTTCTGATAAAACATTACATCATTTCACACTTTCCTGGTGTTCCCAGGCTGACAGAAACTGCATTTACATTATTTTACACATAGAGCAATAAAGGGCATTCCACATGTAAATTCTGGTCATTAACTTTAGACTTAAAATAATAGGCAGGAAGCCTTCATCTAGCCGAACTGGAGCCAACGTTAGATCAAAGGGTCACAATATGCTTTTACTGGGTCAGTAGAAAGCACTGTTGCCACATTTTTGTAACATTTTTTCCATTTAAGACAACAAGCCTGTGATTCACATTCATATATACAAATGATAGAATTATGCATAAAATTCTATCTGGCTAGGCTGGCAGCCTACACCCATCTCTACCAGTCTTCACAAGGACCATGCAGAAACGCACATTTTATTTGATCCACCTTCCTGATTTAATCTGTTTCCTGTTAAAAACAGCAACATTTATTAGAGTGCATTTTAAATTTATAGTTTTAAATATATTTTATCATTGCATTGAAACAAAATTCATGAACCAACACATGATAAAAAATACCCATTTTAGAGCATTTCAACCAGCTCTAATGACTATCTGTGAGGGTCTGGTAGTTGGTGTAGAGGATTAAGGTTCTTTAAGTACAGGGTTTGAGCCTAATCAAGTTAATTAATTAACCTGCCCTCTCTAAGTAGGGCATTAAACACACACTCACGCGCACACACACACACACACACACACACACACACACACACACACACACACACACACACACACACACACACACACACACACACACAGAACACAACAAATGTCTTTGTTAAAACTTCCCAAGTACCTGCATGTGATAATTCCAAGTACCCGTTTCCTGCTTCTGGACTTCTCATTGTTACAGTTAACTTCAATTATCTGAATTATCGTGCATTGCTCACTCCAAAATGCACTTGTACCTGTTGAAATTGTTGTGCATAAAGAAGATGGCAGACACAGAAAGAAAGAGATTGGGATGGGATGCATGACTAGGCTTATAAAGGCCCTTGTGGTCATTAGCCTAGCAAATACCTATGAACCCATGAGATGCTCTGTGTGTGTCCGCTTTGGCTGGAATAGCTGTAAGTTGCACACATTCACAGAGAGAGAAGGAAACACTGCAGAATAGAAGAAAACACTACAGAGTAAGAAAAATGGAATAGATTACTTTTACTTATTTTTGTAATGATTTTAATGTTGTGGCCAGGCCATGCTGGCCCTAGGCTGTTGCCTAAGTTACCTAGTATTGGATCCAGCTCTGGAGCTGACTAGTTTCTTTGTAGTTTCACTTTCACGTCTTTAAAAAATAAGTTAAATGTGGATTTTAAGATTTTGCAGTATAATCATTCTTGCTTGTGACAAATCTGTATGCACCTGAGGTGTAGTAGATAAATAAAATGACAATTTTATTTATGCAGAGTTACTTTTCTTTTTCTTTATCCCTTCCTTCAAATTTTGCACAGCCCTCTCTGTCAGAGCATTAAATGAATCATGAACTGAGATATTACACGACAAATTCAATTTCCTGCCATAAAGTTTGTAGATTCATCACTGGTGAAACAAGATATATTATAGGACTCGGTCCTCTCAAGAATGTTTTATATACTAAAATTCTGTCTTAATTTTCCATTTTAAACTTTTAAAAGCCAGTAATACATTTCTGGTCAAATCTGTGTGAGCTAGCACTCCATTTGTGCGGTCTAGTTTGCTACAGTTTAAACATAAAAAACACAAAAACTTTTTGACAAAAACCTAAACTCAGTAGCGCTCCTTGCAGGCAAGCTGTAAACTGTAGCAACTGTCTGCTACATTTGTAGCAAGTGTTTTTCTGCATTTTAACAGAAGAAATTATTTTTTTCAGTAAAATGTGCATAAGAAGGATCGGGACGGGGGCAGATTTTAATCATATGGCCACTACAACACCATGCCTATAAATGACTGCATATGTCTGCTTACACCATCGACACCTTTGTCTATGCAGCATATTTAATCTCTTGTAGTTCTGAAAAATTGACAAAGGTAGGTGAAGTATCTGAAAAGGATGAACACTAGTAAGAAATTATGACAGAGTCCATAGATGAATATTATAATTCAAACTCAACCTAAACTACTCACACACAATTTCAAAATTTTTTCTCAGAATAAAACCCAAATTGAAATAATAACCCAAGCAAAACTTCCAGGCATCACTGTAGACAATAAACTTACCTTCAAACAATATATACTTAATACAATTAAAAAAACACACATCAAGCTCGCTAACCTTTACAGACACAAGCAATTCATGGATGCCGCAACCAAAATAACACTTGCCAACACCCTACTATTCCCTTCCCTCCTTTATGGGGCCCCTATACTCACTATCCTCCATAAATCACTAAAAAAAGTCCAATCATGCTACCACAAAATCGCCAAATTTGCAACTGGTCTACCCAATCGCATTCATCATTGTTTTGCCCTTAACAAACTAAACTGGATACAGTTTCCACACTTCCTGAATTTAGTGCCACTTTCTCTCGCCCACAAAATAATCTACAAACCAGATAGCTGCCTCGCCTTATAGCCTATCTTGAAGCCTTACACCCCACCCAGAAATCTCTGTTCTACTAACAAGCTACTGTTAAAAGTACACAGACCTACTAAAACAGCCAGACATAACTTCTACTCCTATGCCATAGCAAAACTTTGGAATAACTTGCCTCCAGATATCACTGCCATAGAATCCATTAATACCTTCAAAGTTACACTAAAAGACTACTGCATCAACACATCCACTCCCACATCTGCCCATACTCCTAACTAAAGTCTACAATAGTTTTTTTCTATCTCCCCTACCCCCTCTCCTCCCTCCTTCCTCTTCGCATCTGTTTTTTACTTTTTTTTGCACTATCTTCTGATAACTGTTTTTATAGTCCATCATCCCAGAACCACTACTATAACTTATTCCTATCCTCATCACCTCCTTCCTCATTACTTAACCCTCATTATGCATCCTTCCTTATACATGGCATAATTCCTTTTTTTCTATAATGCCACAACCTAGCTTCTCATATTATCCTCCATGTTATCTCTAAACTGTAATAATCACACTGTCTACTTTTACCTGTCCTAGAAACAATTGCTCTCCCTTATATCTTACAGTACTACCTCTATTCATTCTTTTTTACTTACAGAGTCATTATGCTTCTCTTTTTCTGTTAATTATTTTTATAATGTACCACAAACTGTAATTTACTTATACTTCTAACTACATTAGCTGTAATTATATGCATGTGTTTAGTAATTACTGTATTTGACTGTATTCCATTCTGGAAATGTATGTTCAATACCTTGTATAATATAGCAAAAACCCATGCCTGGGTGTGGGTAATGCTGGATTTACCCACGGTTGGTGTGGTTTGGTCATGAGGGTGAAGCCCGAGTGGCCAAACAAAGCCAATCATGGGTAAATCCAGCATTATCCACACCCAGAAGTGGATTATTGCTATTATACAATGACATTATTTAAGAAAAAAAATAATTACTTTTCTTAAATAATGGCATTGTATAATGCCTCCTTGCTGCCCTTCCGCAGCTGTCTGGTATTCTGCGGCACTTCTGATGTACTGCGCATGCTTATGCCTACGCAGTACATCAGAGCTGTGGGCAAAAGCAACGGAGAAAGCAAGATCTCCGTTGCTTTTTACAAACTGTTTCGCTATGTTAAATGGGTTTAACATAGCAAGACAGTTTTGAAAAAAGCAACAGAGAAAGCAAGATCTCCGTTGCTTTTTACAGACTGTTTCTCTATGTTAAATGTGTTTACCATAGCGAGACAGCTTTAAAAAAAGCAACGGAGAATCTCCGTTGCTTATTTTAAAGCTGTCTCGCTATGTTAAACCCATTTAACATAGAGAGACAGTTTTGAAAAAAGCAACGGAGAAAGCAAGATCTCCGTTGCTTTTTACAGACTGTTTCGCTATGTTAAATGGGTTTAACATAGCGAGACAGCTTTAAAAAAACCAACGGAGAATCTCCGTTGCTTTTTTTAAAGCTGTCTCGCTATGTTAAACTCGTTTAACATAGCGAGACAGTGTTGCTGTAAGAGTTATAGTAATGGAAAAAGTCTGGGCGACCGGACCTGTTTCCATTACTATAACTCGGATTTACAACGTACACTCTGACCAATCAGCATGCACATTTTTGAATATTAATGGGGGGGATCATTGTATAATACTATAATTATAATCTTTGACTGACCATACTTATAATAATGGAGCTTTTCTCCCCGGGCCTCTGCTGAAAATGGGTTCCTGACCCAATCAGACTTTCCCAGTCATCAAATGTCTATAAATAATAAATAAATAAAATAATCTGAATCAGACAATTATAAACAGGTCTATAGTAATTAAACAAGACTACACCATTAAAATAATAAAAAAATAAAAAGGCTCCATCATTATAATGACTGGTACAAGATAAAACAAATAAAGACAAAAACAGATGCAGCCCTAGATGACCAAAACAAGGATTCTCAATAAGAAAAAAAATATTCATGTCAATAAAATTGTGTTGTGATTAACTGTTGGTTGTTAGCACAGAAAATTAGAGCTATGTTAAGAAGATTCTTTCTCTTGTTCCTGGATCTGATTCCTTCAGCCTTCACTTGCCTACTGTATGACTCTTAGTAAGTCATTTAAAAAGATGCTGCTAATGGGCAGAGTCTGAAAAAGATCCATGTGGATCAGTGCTCTACCTGGTTAACAAGCAAATAAATAAATAAATAATTACCTTTAAAGTCTGTAGCTGAAAAATGTCAAGATAAAGGAAGGTTAAAAAGTCATCAAATTCTGCAATAAAGAGTAACCTACCTCTAATTGAGGGTTCACTTTAAAATGTTATTTCATTAGTCTGCCAACAGAGTGAATCTGGAAAGTCATCAAAAGCACAGTTTCTAAAGTGCTGGACATGTTGAAAGGTGCATGATCAAGTATATGTGGGTTAGAGATACCACAAATGTCACCATTACAGGTTTCAGTGTACATGCGAGTGCTTGCAGGTTAGACTTCGAGTACGAGCTAGGGAAGGGGATCGATATAGTGCTGGGATGTATATCTGAGATTTTTGGGACGTGGTAGAGTAATGTAGATGTATTTGTTTTCTAAAGTAAGGTGTAGGGCTGTGTTGGGAGCAGACTTAGTGTTAGAATTAGCAGACATTAGTAAGATGGGGTGTGTGTGTGTGTGTGTGTGTGTGTGTGTGTGTGTGTGTGTGTGTGTGTGTGTGTGTGTGTGTGTGTGTGTGTATGAGTATGGGGGGTCCCTACTAATGTGTTCTAATCCTAACCCTGCCCCAAACCCGAACCCTACAAATTATTCAGAGAAAGTGTGTCTTGTGTTAGTGGTACTTTTTTTTTGCAACAGGTTGTTGTTTCAGTGAGATGGATTTTTTTGATACATACATTTTTTTTGAAATGCCAGCACTGATCGGCCATGTTTCACTGCTTGTGCATTTCAATATTTCTTTGATACTCCATAGGAAATTAATGACAAAGTCAGTACTGGATAAACCAAAGACTGTCAAGAATAGACAAGTATATTTAAATAAAGGAGGGGAGAAAAATGTGTTTAGCAGCAGATAATAAAACCACAGTGGGTCACCAGTCATGAATTGTTTTGCAGAAGTTTATCATACAGTGCATCCACATATAGAAGGCTGACTTGAATTAGCATCTCGGTGTACTTTATTATTTAGAAGTGATTAGTAGGTTTCACCAGTAGAATAACTGAGTCTGTGTCTTGATTTTTTTATTTTATTTTATTTTTTATTTTTGCTCTCAGAATGCACTGTGACGTCTGAAGTATTTAGTACCCTGCTATGCTTTGAAATGTTATTCCTTTGTGTTTCATCTAATTGCCCAGCAACTATTTACACAAAGGAGTGCTGTGTACAATGTCCCTGGACCTACTGTCCCAGTAGTGGCTATGCTTGCATATTTAGTTGTGCATATCCTGCCTTACTGCAGCTGCTGATCATCATAAAGAGTCTACAGTGACTAAATTCTTTCCAGTCAAGCACTCATTGCATCAGTGTAGGAGGTACTAGGCCTACATCTGTTGACATGGTACATAACATTTCTGTGCCATAGCCTCTGAATTCTGTTAAACAATATCTAGAAACTTCACTTTGCCATTTCCTGATGTATGACACTCACTTGTCAATCCTGTCCAAGCTACCTTTTCAATAGGTGTCAATTGAAACTAAGTTATAATACAAAGCATAAGCCAGCATTATGAACAAAACAGATCCTTACTGAAATCTCAAGACTCGGATTGTCAGCATACCTCTCAACCATACCAAATTCCTCTGTATTTAAGGTTTTGCAGGCAAAAGTTGGGGTGCCATGAATTCTCGAATGGCCCCTTCAATTCACGATTTTTTTTTACAACTTGAAGTTGAAAGAGACCTGGAAGAGATAAGGCTAGAATCCATCTAGTGAAAGTTGTGGGAGCTAGATGGTTGAAATACATCTGTTAGAAATATTGAGAGGTTAACTATTATTGTAAAGAAGTACTGTTTGCAAAATATTATTAAAATCCAGTGAACTGCTGTAGAGAAATGACACTGTGCAAACAAATTAGGCTGCATGGTGTTGCTAATTGGTATTTAGATGACAATGTTTAGAACAGTATCTCGGTAAAGGTTCATAGGCTCATTGGTCACACTGGGTGAAAGATTTTGCAACTGCCGTCAGACTTTGCATAAATCAGAAGGTCTTGTAACTTTTAAATACTGTTAGCAACCTTAGAGAATGACTGCTATATAGTGCCCCCATATCACAACAAATGTACATATTTAATTTTTATTATCCGTTTCCCACACATGAAATTTAGAACCTTGCTTAACAGTCATGTAAGTAAGAAATGGTAAATATTTACATTAGAAATGACATGCCCAATAATAAGAGATGGATGAACTTCTGACCTATTCAAAAGTACAATGTTGGAGAGCAAGGAAAGTAAAACATTGTGTCTGTAGCAAAAGACACTCCAAAGTGACACACAAGTAAACATTGCTGCCTCATATTGTTCAGTTACCTTCTGCATTGAGTCTGTATGTCCCCATGTCTGTGTGGACTATTGTAAGGTGTTCTACTTTTTTACACACCTACAGTTTAACCATAGCTCTCAGCAGTCCAGATTTTCGCAGAATGTGCAGATTCTTTGTTCCATATTTTTGGTCTGTTCCTCATAAAATTTGTTGTTTTTTGGCAAAACACTGATGATGATCGATTCTCATTCTCTTATTCTGTCAACACCTCATGTTACTAGCACTACTATTTTAAAAGTGTCTCTGTATGTTCCTTCTTCTTCTTCTCTTTCGGCTGTTCCCATTAGGGGTCACCACAGCGGATCATCTGTTTCCATTTCTTCCTGTCCTCTGCATCTTGCTGTGACACACCAACCACCTGCATGTCCTCTCTCACCACATCCATAAACCTTATCTTAGGCTTTCCTCTTTTCCTCTTACCTGGCAGTTCCATCCTTAGCATCCTTTTCCCAATATACCCAGCATCCCTCCTCAGCACATATCCAAACCAATGCAATCTCGCCTCTCTGACTTTATCTCCAAACCGTCCAACCTGAGCTGACTTTCTAATATACTGATTCCTAATCCTGTCCATCCTTGTCACACCCAGTGCAAATCTTAACATATTTAACTCTGCCACTTCCTTCTCTGACTCCTGCCTTTTTGTCAATGTCACCATCTTCAACCCATACAACATAGCTGGACTCACTACCCTCTTGTAGACCTTCCCTTTCACTCTTACTGGTACCCGTCTGTCACAAATCACTCCTGACACTCTTCTCCACCCATTCCACCCTGCCTGTACTCTCTTCTTCACTTGTCTTCCACACTCACCATTACTCTGAACTGTTAATCCCAAGTACTTAAACTCATCCACCTTCACCATCTCTACTCCTTGCATCCTCACCATTCCTCTATCCTCCCTCTCATTCACACACATATATCCTGTCTTAGTCCTGCTGACCTTCATTCCTCCCCTCTCTAGACCATACCTCCACCTCTCCAGGGTCTCCTCAACCTGTTCCCTACTCTCACTGCAGATCACAATGTCATCTACAAACATCATAGTTCATGGGGCCTCCTGTCTGATCTCGTCTGTCAACCTGTCCATCACCATTGCAAATAAGAAAGGGCTCAGAGCTGATCCTTGATATAATGCCACCTCCACCTTCAATGCATTTGTCACTCCCACTGCAGCCCTCACCACTGTCACACTACCCTCATACATATCCTGTACCACTCTTACATACTCCTCTGCCACTCTCGACTCTGTCTCTGTCTGTCCCTGACCCTGATTATTTCTGGATGTCACTGATTTCAGTTGAGATTTTCCCCTGATTATAGTTGAAAGCAATGCAACTGTACCTTGCATCCAAAATGTATGCATCAGTCCTCTTGGTACATCTTTGTAATATCTCATATTTTAGCTGCTGAACTCTACAACCATGAAAATAATAAATAAATGTCTAGTGTTTTCTGGTAATCATGAGGAGTAATGTACAAATCCTTGCTGCAGGTATTAATATTTCAGAGATGATATGTACAAAGCCCGCAAGAAGACTGTTATTCAATTTGCATTTGAATGTTGGTATCCCACAATTCCATTAGAGAGGATGGGGCTACATAATTCTGTATATAAATTTATGTTAATCAGCATATAGGTTCTTAGTCACATAAAAAAACAGATGCCTAAAGGCCATCTCTTGAAATTTTAATTCAAAAATACTGACAAAGGAATGGTTTAAAATCCTGCCAAATACCTCTCTAGAGAAATCCAGCTGATGATTATTTTCTCTCTTGTAAGGACATATCACTAATATTTGTCCCTCTCACCACTTTGTGCACCCCTGATTGATCCTTGGTTTATTTTTTTGGCTTTGATTCTGACTGTCTTGTTTTCCACATTTGAGACTTGGAAAAATATTAGTAAAGGTTTCACTGCATCTGTGCACTGCTAACATACTGCCACAATTAAACAGACTATGGTAACCAGAGTGACACATTATCCTGTCCTTCACCATGGCTTCATAATCTTCCCAATAGTGAGATCACATTCACTCTGCCGAAGTGTCATGCATGCATCCTGTTATCGCATTCTGCCAGGCAGTCATCCTTGCCTTGTTCTGAGAACAAGGTTTGTACAATTCCTTAGCTTCTGTAAACAATGTTGTCATGGACCCTGCTACCTCTTCCCTTAGTATTATTCTAGGGTGAGATCCCATCTAAACATGTTTTCAAGGCCATAACGTGTCCAGATGGTTGATTAGGAATGGACATTTTGCTCTGTCTGCCTATCATGCTCCCATCACAGTTGATTGTATACATTCCTTTACCTCTAAGTATAAACACTGTGAGAATATAGCCATGCAGGCACTATATGAAGTACTGACTTAAAAAGAAAAGTAGACAATTGCAAAACTATTTAAAGATAATGTCTCACAAGTATATGCAATGGCAATGCTATGGAACCACTGACATTTTTTTTAAAAATGATAATGAATAGCTCTTAGAGGAAAATATATTGATTTTTTTAACCATGTACAATAGAACTGTTTGTTATGGACACTTGTCTTAGTACACTAACAAAGTGTCTCACTAATGTGTAGAACACCAATTAAAGAGAAATTTTTAGTTGTCCGTTACTTTTTTTTTTTTTTTGCATAATCAGAAAAGATTGTGAGAAAAGGGACATTGTTATAGGCAGGACTAACGATTCACAGAACTGATAAGAGATCAAATCCCCCAACAGCAATCTCATATGATCTGTAATTAAGTGAAACAGGATGTAGATAAAGAGCAGATTTTCTGGTTGTCATCAATTCCAGAAAACTAAACTGCACTATTCAGACCACTGAGGGTATTTTGAATGATGAATTTACAGATTGCATGCGGAAGAAAAAGCATACAGTAAAGTGACTTGACAGAAAATTATGTGAATAGATGAGAAAATGCTGTGAATGCATGCACATGCACACAGACATATACACACAGACATACACACACACGCACACACACACACACACACACACACACACACACACACACACACACACACACACACATATATATATAAACAATAAAAACACACACAGACACACACACTTTGCAAATGTTGTTTTAGTCAACAAATGCTAGGGATGGGTGAGATTGTCGAATATCTGGATAGTCTGTCAAATGTCTGACATCTCAAAGTGCCATTTCTTTGAAGCAGCTGAGCGTGGACTGGGAGGGGTTTAGATTCTGTATGTGTATATCTGGGTGTTAGGGTTAGGGTAAAGGTTAGGTAAGGTAAGTGTATAGGTGTTGTGTGTTTGTGTGCAAGTGTGTGTATTTTACAGTTAGAGCCAAGGTTAGTTAGGTAAGGGGTTAGATTTCATGTTTATAGCATTTGTTGATGCGTGTTTGTGTGCCTGTATGTCTTGAGTAGTGGCACTGTTAGGGGAAGGTTTTCTTTAATGTATGATGTGGGGTTAGGTTTGGGATGGGGGCAGGGTTAGCATACATTACTGAGGTGACGGAGGTGGTATTAACACAGCTTACGGATGTCACTACTCTTAATTTGCATATTAGGAGTTTTTATTACAGCTATAATAATGTTCTTATAAAATCAGTTATCTTACCACTATGTATTCCCACTTTAGAAATACACAATTGTATTATGTTTTATACATTTTATACCGTTATACAATGCTGTCATCACATGCCTAATGCACACTGAAAATACCTATATGACTATTGTGGAAGTTTTTGCATTATTTTGGACTGTTGTGATAATAGTTAGGGTATTAGCCACACGTATACTGCTATTGGTTTATGACCACTGTATCTAAGTCTATTAGGTGTATTGGTAAGTGAGTTTATTGTTGAAAGTACAACAAGGTTGCATTCATTCTCCACCTGTTTTGTGCTTTTCTTCTTAATTTGCACATCAGTCACCTGTACATCTTGTTGTCAGAATGATGTTTAACAGCTGTGGCAACACATAAAAACCTGTGACTGTACTCACTTCAATATACCAGGCACAAAACAAGGATACTCTTAGAACTGAAATAAAATAGGTACATTTAGTTAAATGCAGTATCAGTTTCATCTGTGGTGGTGACATTGTGTACTTATACTGTCTGTGCACAATATACTATATTTATTTATTTTTTTTATTTATTTATATTTGTTGACCGGGCTAGTCTAACTGGATACATGTCCATTTTCAGTAGAGGCCCGGGGAGAAAAGCTCCAAGCATAGACAGAAAAACATTATTATACAATATTAATAGAAAAAAAGCTATTATCAAGTACAGATAATAACAATATTAGAATATTTGTGAAAGAAAAAAGAAAAACAAAAAAATATTGTGTGCTGAGGTATTTAGAAGGGAATGAACTTCAATATAATACAGCTTTGAATGTAAGATACAATTACGTACCTAGATCATGTATATTATGTGTACCTTAAAGTGCTTATGGATAGTATGCAACTACAGCTGAACTCATCTTTATTGCAACTCTATATCCACATATAAGAGGTCCAAGTTGATGTATTCATTGCAACATCTTTACTTTGAACTGCCTGCCAAAACAATGTGAGCCAAGAAGGTAGAAAGGGACCCAAGTAACACAGAAAAGGAGAACTCCATTTTTTTCTATAATAATTAGTGCAGCTACAATACTATGGCATTACAAAGCTTCTTTAACACTTAGCACTAGCAAATGTGCACTTCTATTAGGTGAAGAAACATCTTGCCCACAGTCAACAAAAGCAAACAGCATACTACCTCCTAGAACATATTACAATGCTGTAATATTAACTGAACATGTGGTTGCTACACTGTCTAGTAAACATGATCCATAATGAGCCCATTTTATATTACCTAGGTATACCACTGCTGTTAGTACATTGTGCAGCATGTCTACTGTTGTGTAATATAAACTTTTTTACAAGTATGGAACAAGTACTCATGGCACTTGGCTAATGTAGTGACCACATCTGTGGAAGCTATTTTCCTAGTTCCCTACACATATAACTGCATTTTACCAGCCTGACAAAGCCTATTATAATAGTATGTGATAAGGGGTAATATAGTTGTTGGTACTGTTCAGGAGTGGTTTGTGAGTGTATTGTTACAATTACACAGTCTGTTACATTGCTGACATGTCTGAATCACTACTGACTCACTCCTACAGATTACTTTACATGGTACATTGTTCAATACTGCACATGTATATGCTTATACTGCTCAGACTTTGGGATGCTAACAGATAATGCACATGCATCCAGGCATGATCATACTGCACAGTACTCTCAATACCTGTGATATTCTACACATGCCAGTAAAGGTTTCTGCAATTAAACTTATCTGTCACTCAGGTGGGGTAAGTCCTCTTTCAAATGAATATTTCTCTGGAAGACTTTTTTTTGCACATTCATGGAGGTTATACGGGTTAGGCCCCCATGTCTCCCTAGCTCTCCTTTTACTGATAGCACAGTTAATCAGTGTTTATCCTGTCTGTGTTGAGGTAACCAGGTGAGTGCAGGAGGAAAAAGAGGCTGGGAGCTGTCACTGACACTTGCATAGGATGGCTTGAAACAGTGCTAGAAGGCCTTATACCTATATACTGGCATCATTCAGCAGGTGATTGTGAGCTATTATGTACAGGCCTCTCTTTATGTGTGTCCCTGCCTCCCTTCTAAAGTGTCAATAACTCCCCAATACCTACCTATTTACCTAGTCCACATGCCATTTATTGTTCTGGTCTTGAACACAGTCTACACCCTTAAGGACCACCTGCCTAACTCCAGCACATTGTCATATCCCTTCACGCAAGTCGAGGTAAGCAGGCATGGCCTTATCATTCCTTTCTCCCACTAGTTCTTTCAGGTGCCTGGTCTGCATGAATGAACATAGGTCTAGGTCATTGTCAGGCCTTAAGTACTCTACACCAATATGGCTGGCTTGATCTGTAAGATTTGCAGACTTTGATCACACTGTTGGATAAGCAAGTGTTTGCAGTTATTGGCACTATGTGTTATTAATCCATGGTGTGTTACACATTTTGCATAGTATACAATTTTGAAATTTTGAATGCCATTGAGACTCATTAGTGATGTGTGGCATTGTATCATTGGCCTTCTTTAAGAAAAATCTTGACGACTGGATGGGAAATAGAAAATTCACCCCGGAGATCACTTCTGTGGCACTGCTTGACAGGGGCACAGGAAAATAATTTTCTTGAGTGGCAAAAGCCAGGGAACCTTTTTGACTAGGCTTATAGAAGCCCCAGGGCCAATAGCCTAGTACCTACCTATGAACCTATAAAATTAAGCATAATGGCTAAGGTGTCATACAAGTCTGTAGTATTCCAAGGCACTCACATATATGGGAGGATCATTACCTCTACACTGGGTAGTGGTATTGTTGTTGCCTGATACTAAAGTATGTCCATTTAGATGTAATATCATATCTGCTGAGCTGTATCACCTTTTAGGTCTGGGTTGTATATGTACATGATTATAGTTCTCCTACCATGTGTAAAATCATTGAGGAATGCTTCTGCATGGAAGATGCATCCTGTATATTGCAATAGGCTTTTTTGGGAACTATTTAATGCGGATAGCAATACTTCCACTGAAATGTTTATTGTGGACACCTTTTTTGGGTACTGATGCTTATTTTATCACAAATGTATATTGTCTATGACTATGTCATATTCTTAGCACACAAAGTTGTTTGCTGTCTGCAACTGTCCATGTATACATTAGTTCATTAGATAAAATCTGCCTTATACATATACTGTATTTGTTCATTGGACAAAATCTGCTTTATACATATACTGTATTTGTTCATTGGATAAAATCTGCTTTATACATATACTGTATTTGTTCATTGGATAAAATCTGCTTTATACATATACTGTATTTGTTCATTGGATAAAATCTGCCTTATACATATACTGTATTTGCTCATTGGATAAAATCAGAGTTATGCATATACTGTATTTGCTCATTGGATAAAATCTGCCTTATACATATACTATATTTGTTCATTGGATAAAATCAGAGTTATACATATACTGTATTTGCTCATTGGATAAAATCTGCCTTATACATATACTGCATTTGCTCATTGGACGTCGGTATTACTATTCCTGTGCATATCACACACAAATACTACTTGTTGTATTGCCCCTTTAATTACTCTGAAAACTTCAGAGTAGAGTAATGAAAGACTTTTTAGACTCCTACCTGTAACCACAAGTAAAGTGGTTGAGATACTCCAGCGTATATGCTTTGCAAGTCTGAAATAAAAATAGATGTTCACAGTGCATACAGAACATAAAACAAGTGCATTATTGTGAACAGACAAAAAAGTGCAATGAAAAATGTGCTTTACCTTTAACTAAAATAAACTAAGATAAATATTTAGATAAAATGCAGCTGAAAAGTACAGATACAAATATATAAAAATGGAACAAAAATATGCTGAAATTTAACCACAACACAAAATTAGATAAATACAAAAATGGCAAAATTGTGTGAAAATTAAACCACTACTCAAAATAAGATAAATCCAAAATAAAATTTTTTGTACTTATTTAAGTCACTAACAGCATGAATGAATTTTACAACTCATGACACCTGCAGATTTCCTGTCTAGGCAGCTTTTATCTGATCTAACTTACTGAAAAATGCAGTTTTACAATCTACCTGTAAACAAATTTATATATCTCAAAGACTGTGAAAGTTAAATTTGTATATCTCAAAAACTGTGAAGGTTACAAAGAAAGTTAAAATATGAAAGTTCTTCAACACACAGTCCTTTTCACAATGGTGATATTAATATGTCAGACATGTATAATGGGGATTTTTTGATGTGTAAGTAATTAGATAATAGATGCATTTTATTTATTATTAATATTATACAAACCACTATTAAAATCTCTTTAACCATCATAGATGGACCCCGACTATCAGTGTGACTTTTGCTCATGCAGCTGTGATCTTCAATTCGCAATTTTATAGATGTCACTTAATTTTGAGATATTTGCAGAATTATGATTTGTATGCATATTTAATGGTTAAATAAATGTAAATATCTGCAATGTAGTGCTAGTTAGACACAAGCTTAAGTTATTCCAGCATTGTGTATGTTTACATTTGAAACCATAGAGTACCATATATATTAATACAGAGGATTATGCTTAGGATTCTGATCATAACCTGCTAATTATGTGTTCAACAACAACATGAAAGTCAAGAAATTCACCTTGAGAGTGAAGCCCAAGAGGTGAATCTTGGTATCTATGGTGAGAACACATAACATAAAGTTACAATTGGAAACCTGATCATAATTCTTTGTAGTGCATGGAGGTTTGTCTGCTCAATATACTATGAATTACTGAAAATAATAGAAAGTGTTTTGTTGGCTTTCAAAGCCATTAAATGAGTTGACAAGTGCTGTCAAACAGATAGCATGAGACATGTTTACATATTCTGTTTGTAAGAGAAGTAGTTCATAAGTAAATCTTTTTTTCCCCTGTTTTTACAGACTAATTCTCTAGACAGCAGGCAGAAACAAAGCTGCTTTCAATTCTGACACTATTGCTTACTGGCCGGCATTGTCATCTGTAAGTGCTTAGTGTCAGACATGACCTTTTAAGCACATAAGGGGTGCTTAAAAATTGTTACGCACCATTCTAAGCATTGTTAAGTTTGGGTCTCTTTTAACTGATAGTGGAGTCTAATCATGATGCTCCCTGCACTATGTAATTATTAACATATGATATGTATTCATAATAAGTGTAGAAAATAATTCATATATTAGCTAATTCTGAGTACCCCATCTGTCTTAGGGGCCATTTCTGATCTCTAAAGAGACTAGGCATATGAAATGCTGTTCCACAATGCATCTTGGTGGACAATGCTTGAGATATTTAAGATCTTTATGCATATATGCATATTTTATTACTGAACAAGTATAAATATCTGCAAATCATGGTAGGCAGACAGCAGGTATCAGTGACACTTTTTGCAACAGTATATAAGCATGTATATACTGCATATTTTATTACTGAACAAGTATAAATATATGCAAATCATGGTAGGCAGACAGCAGGTATCAGTGACTCTTTTTGCAACAGTATATAAGCTTTCATTTTATACCATTAAGTACCCTATATAGTGTATCTGAGTCAAGTTATTAATAGAAATTTTGATATAGCACATATGCATAATTTGGCATAAGAAATCAGATATTTCCACTTACTGACCACTGTATTTTGGTCAGCAGATATTTGTGACCTATGTGCTGAATTGTCCTGTAAAAAGTTGTTCCATCATGCTACTATGCAGGCTCTGCCTACGATAATTACGTAAAACATGCAAATATGCATAAATGTCATATTTGTTGCTAAACAAATATAGATATCTACCAAGAAGCATTAGATGGATCTTTCATTTGATACCATGAAGTACCACATAAACTCCTAGATGAAGTTATTAACAGAAGCATTAATATAGTGCATATACATAATAGGCACAAAATCAAACTTTCTTACTTACACACTACCCCATTTGGGTCTGTAGACATTCCTGACCTATATACCAACGTGTTTTGTAAAATACTGTTCTACAGTGCTATTATGTGAACATTGCTAGAGATATTTATGTAAAGTATCTCAACATGCATAAACAGCATATTTATTGCTGAACAGGCACAAATGTCTGTAGGGTGGTAGTAGTTAGACACCAGGTAACAGTGATATGTTTTTCTATTGCCAGCTCTCAATAATCTCATCCTTGGCAACTTCCAAGCATTGTACCAGCACCCCCTCCCCCCCAAAAAAAACTGACCCATCTAGGACAGTATCTCTTCCAAGAGAACCCTGCATGTGGGTGGGACTGACTTGCATGCACATATCCTAATGGGTATGAATCACCCACCTGAGTAAGACATGCCAGGTGAGAAGCTGTCAGACTGCAGCTCAATGTGGGCTACTCTTTTGATGTCATACTACCCAAAGACATTCCGAACTAATGCTATGAGAGGGAGAATGCAACTGCATCAAAGGGAAAATGTCTCTCTTTTGTGCTAGAATGTCCCTCAAATGTCCATCTGTCTAAACAGCAACATTAGGTTATTGAAACAGCTACAGTGTCACTACTGGTGCTCATGCCTACGTATGTGGCCACAACCCCATGAAGAGGTAAATAGGCCTCAACTCATGATTGCTCACACACACACACACACACACACACACACACACACACACACACACACACACACACAAACACCAGCTCCAGCAGATGGCCAAGCAGCTAAATGAAGTCACCTGAGTTGTAGTCACGGCTTTATTCCACTAGGCCAGCAAATTCTGATTTCTATAAAATGGCAATTAATGCAAAGAGTGATTCTAAAATCTGAATGATGCATGAACTGTTGAAATCTCTAAAAGCAGTACACAAAAGTGACCTTGAGGACCAGAAATTGAAAATGATTCATCCAGTAATTTTTAAATTAAATCTGAAAATCAAATGGATAAGCTGTAAAAGCAAAATTTCTCCTACTGAAGGTCTAGATAAGTTGGGCATTGAATTGACTCTGAAAATATGAATATATGTAAATGTTACCAAGCAAGTAACAAAACAAGTGACTGTACCTAATTAACAAATTAAATTATAACAGTAAGTTCCTTGCTGAGACAATCACTACTTCTATTAAAACATACAGTTAAAGACACACAATCACAGAACTTAGTGATTGCGATGGTGCTGTTTTAAGTGCCTGCTTAAACAATGGAAACATTTCCTTTTAATGTTGGCAGCACTTATAAGGTAGATTATGTGAATAGTGCTATATGAATAAATTAATTAATATTAAGTAGTGCTTTGTTACATATAACTCAGATATGCATAAGTTTCACTTCTGGAATCCCTTTCTGTCCAGCTTTCAGCCATTACCATACTTAATTAATTAACTTCTTTTCAAATATAATACAGAGCAGATCATAAATTTGTAAAAGCTAAACAAATAGGCACCATCATTCAATAGCTACACTACTGTTGTATGAATCCCTATTCCCTGAACCTTAATTCCCTGAAACTTGATTCCCTGAGAATTCCAACATATCCACTGAGAAGAACTGTCTGAGAATACCATTTCTAGGTGTTTGCCCCCTTTCAATGACAGTGCAAATATGGAGCCGATCATATTATTTAGGGGGAAGGGGCACACAGCCCCCCAACATGAGGCCCTCCTGCATCCCTGCAGAAAACAATGAAAACACTGTTTTGGGAGTTTTTTCAAGGAGTTGGATTCAGGGAGCTAGGGCTTTGGCAAACTGCTGTTCATTCACTCATAGTTGAAGCACAAAAATAAGTAAAAGTAAGTTAATTCTGCTATAACTATTAAAAGATCACCAATGTGTAAAATATAAGTTAGACAACTTAAAGAATCTTAGCTTTCGATGCAATTTAAGAATATATAATGGGCCAGAGGGAGTTGACTGGGGCTAACTATGGAATTGCTTGAAGTAAGTAGGAAATACATTTGATGTGGGGCTGACTGGGGAACTGCTTGAAGTAAGTAGGAAATACATTTGATGTGGGGCTGACTGGGGAACTGCTTAAAGTAAGTAGGAAATACATTTGATGTGGGGCTGACTGGGGAACTGCTTGAAGTAAGTAGGAAATACATTTGATGTGGGGCTGACTGGGGAACTGCTTGAAGTAAGTAGGAAATACATTTGATGTGGGGCTGACTGGGGAACTGCTTAAAGTAAGTAGGAAATACATTTGATGTGGGGCTGACTGGGGAACTGCTTGAAGTAAGTAGGAAATACATTTGATGTGGGGCTGACTGGGGAACTGCTTGAAGTAAGTGTAAATTACATTTGTTGTGGGGCTGACTGGGGAACTGCTTTTAGTAAGTGTAAACTACATTTGATGTGGGGCTGACTGGGGAACTGCTTGAAGTAAGTGTAAATTACATTTGATGTGGGGCTGACTGGGGAACTGCTTGAAGTAAGTGTAAATTACATTTGATGTGGGGCTGACTGGGGAACTGCTTGAAGTAAGTGTAAATTACATTTGATGTGGGGCTGACTGGGGAACTGCTTGAAGTAAGTGTAAATTACATTTGATGTGGGGCTGACTGGGGAACTGCTTGAAGTAAGTGTAAATTACATTTGATGTGGGGCTGACTGGGGAACTGCTTGAAGTAAGTGTAAATTACATTTGATGTGGGGCTGACTGGGGAACTGCTTGAAGTAAGTGTAAATTACATTTGATGTGGGGCTGACTGGGGAACTGCTTGAAGTAAGTAGGAAATACATTTGATGTGGGGCTGACTGGGGAACTGCTTGAAGTAAGTGTAAATTACATTTGATGTGGGGCTGACTGGGGAACTGCTTGAAGTAAGTGTAAATTACATTTGATGTGGGGCTGACTGGGGAACTGCTTGAAGTAAGTGTAAATTACATTTGATGTGGGGCTGACTGGGGAACTGCTTGAAGTAAGTGTAAATTACATTTGATGTGGGGCTGACTGGGGAACTGCTTGAAGTAAGTGTAAATTACATTTGATGTGGGGCTGACTGGGGAACTGCTTGAAGTAAGTGTAAATTACATTTGATGTGGGGCTGACTGGGGAACTGCTTGAAGTAAGTGTAAATTACATTTGATGTGGGGCTGACTGGGGAACTGCTTGAAGTAAGTGTAAATTACATTTGATGTGGGGCTGACTGGGGAACTGCTTGAAGTAAGTGTAAATTACATTTGATGTGGGGCTGACTGGGGAACTGCTTGAAGTAAGTGTAAATTACATTTGATGTGGGGCTGACTGGGGAACTGCTTGAAGTAAGTGTAAATTACATTTGATGTGGGGCTGACTGGGGAACTGCTTGAAGTAAGTGTAAATTACATTTGATGTGGGGCTGACTGGGGAACTGCTTGAAGTAAGTGTAAATTACATTTGATGTGGGGCTGACTGGGGAACTGCTTGAAGTAAGTGTAAATTACATTTGATGTGGGGCTGACTGGGGAACTGCTTGAAGTAAGTGTAAATTACATTTGATGTGGGGCTGACTGGGGAACTGCTTGAAGTAAGTGTAAATTACATTTGATGTGGGGCTGACTGGGGAACTGCTTGAAGTAAGTGTAAATTACATTTGATGTGGGGCTGACTGGGGAACTGCTTGAAGTAAGTGTAAATTACATTTGATGTGGGGCTGACTGGGGAACTGCTTGAAGTAAGTGTAAATTACATTTGATGTGGGGCTGACTGGGGAACTGCTTGAAGTAAGTGTAAATTACATTTGATGTGGGGCTGACTGGGGAACTGCTTGAAGTAAGTGTAAATTACATTTGATGTGGGGCTGACTGGGGAACTGCTTGAAGTAAGTGTAAATTACATTTGATGTGGGGCTGACTGGGGAACTGCTTGAAGTAAGTGTAAATTACATTTGATGTGGGGCTGACTGGGGAACTGCTTGAAGTAAGTGTAAATTACATTTGATGTGGGGCTGACTGGGGAACTGCTTGAAGTAAGTGTAAATTACATTTGATGTGGGGCTGACTGGGGAACTGCTTGAAGTAAGTGTAAATTACATTTGATGTGGGGCTGACTGGGGAACTGCTTGAAGTAAGTGTAAATTACATTTGATGTGGGGCTGACTGGGGAACTGCTTGAAGTAAGTGTAAATTACATTTGATGTGGGGCTGACTGGGGAACTGCTTGAAGTAAGTGTAAATTACATTTGATGTGGGGCTGACTGGGGAACTGCTTGAAGTAAGTGTAAATTACATTTGATGTGGGGCTGACTGGGGAACTGCTTGAAGTAAGTGTAAATTACATTTGATGTGGGGCTGACTGGGGAACTGCTTGAAGTAAGTGTAAATTACATTTGATGTGGGGCTGACTGGGGAACTGCTTGAAGTAAGTGTAAATTACATTTGATGTGGGGCTGACTGGGGAACTGCTTGAAGTAAGTGTAAATTACATTTGATGTGGGGCTGACTGGGGAACTGCTTGAAGTAAGTGTAAATTACATTTGATGTGGGGCTGACTGGGGAACTGCTTGAAGTAAGTGTAAATTACATTTGATGTGGGGCTGACTGGGGAACTGCTTGAAGTAAGTGTAAATTACATTTGATGTGGGGCTGACTGGGGAACTGCTTGAAGTAAGTGTAAATTACATTTGATGTGGGGCTGACTGGGGAACTGCTTGAAGTAAGTGTAAATTACATTTGATGTGGGGCTGACTGGGGAACTGCTTGAAGTAAGTGTAAATTACATTTGATGTGGGGCTGACTGGGGAACTGCTTGAAGTAAGTGTAAATTACATTTGATGTGGGGCTGACTGGGGAACTGCTTGAAGTAAGTGTAAATTACATTTGATGTGGGGCTGACTGGGGAACTGCTTGAAGTAAGTGTAAATTACATTTGATGTGGGGCTGACTGGGGAACTGCTTGAAGTAAGTGTAAATTACATTTGATGTGGGGCTGACTGGGGAACTGCTTGAAGTAAGTGTAAATTACATTTGATGTGGGGCTGACTGGGGAACTGCTTGAAGTAAGTGTAAATTACATTTGATGTGGGGCTGACTGGGGAACTGCTTGAAGTAAGTGTAAATTACATTTGATGTGGGGCTGACTGGGGAACTGCTTGAAGTAAGTGTAAATTACATTTGATGTGGGGCTGACTGGGGAACTGCTTGAAGTAAGTGTAAATTACATTTGATGTGGGGCTGACTGGGGAACTGCTTGAAGTAAGTGTAAATTACATTTGATGTGGGGCTGACTGGGGAACTGCTTGAAGTAAGTGTAAATTACATTTGATGTGGGGCTGACTGGGGAACTGCTTGAAGTAAGTGTAAATTACATTTGATGTGGGGCTGACTGGGGAACTGCTTGAAGTAAGTGTAAATTACATTTGATGTGGGGCTGACTGGGGAACTGCTTGAAGTAAGTGTAAATTACATTTGATGTGGGGCTGACTGGGGAACTGCTTGAAGTAAGTGTAAATTACATTTGATGTGGGGCTGACTGGGGAACTGCTTGAAGTAAGTGTAAATTACATTTGATGTGGGGCTGACTGGGGAACTGCTTGAAGTAAGTGTAAATTACATTTGATGTGGGGCTGACTGGGGAACTGCTTGAAGTAAGTGTAAATTACATTTGATGTGGGGCTGACTGGGGAACTGCTTGAAGTAAGTGTAAATTACATTTGATGTGGGGCTGACTGGGGAACTGCTTGAAGTAAGTGTAAATTACATTTGATGTGGGGCTGACTGGGGAACTGCTTGAAGTAAGTGTAAATTACATTTGATGTGGGGCTGACTGGGGAACTGCTTGAAGTAAGTGTAAATTACATTTGATGTGGGGCTGACTGGGGAACTGCTTGAAGTAAGTGTAAATTACATTTGATGTGGGGCTGACTGGGGAACTGCTTGAAGTAAGTGTAAATTACATTTGATGTGGGGCTGACTGGGGAACTGCTTGAAGTAAGTGTAAATTACATTTGATGTGGGGCTGACTGGGGAACTGCTTGAAGTAAGTGTAAATTACATTTGATGTGGGGCTGACTGGGGAACTGCTTGAAGTAAGTGTAAATTACATTTGATGTGGGGCTGACTGGGGAACTGCTTGAAGTAAGTGTAAATTACATTTGATGCGGGGCTGACTGGGGAACTGCTTGAAGTAAGTGTAAATTACAGTTGATGCTGGGCTGACTGGGGAACTGCTTGAAGTAAGTGTAAATTACATTTGATGTGGGGCTGACTGGGGAACTGCTTGAAGTAAGTGTAAATTACATTTGATGTGGGGCTGACTGGGGAACTGCTTGAAGTAAGTGTAAATTACATTTGATGTGGGGCTGACTGGGGAACTGCTTGAAGTAAGTGTAAATTACATTTGATGTGGGGCTGACTGGGGAACTGCTTGAAGTAAGTGTAAATTACATTTGATGTGGGGCTGACTGGGGAACTGCTTGAAGTAAGTGTAAATTACATTTGATGTGGGGCTGACTGGGGAACTGCTTGAAGTAAGTGTAAATTACATTTGATGTGGGGCTGACTGGGGAACTGCTTGAAGTAAGTGTAAATTACATTTGATGTGGGGCTGACTGGGGAACTGCTTGAAGTAAGTGTAAATTACATTTGATGTGGGGCTGACTGGGGAACTGCTTGAAGTAAGTGTAAATTACATTTGATGTGGGGCTGACTGGGGAACTGCTTGAAGTAAGTGTAAATTACATTTGATGTGGGGCTGACTGGGGAACTGCTTGAAGTAAGTGTAAATTACATTTGATGTGGGGCTGACTGGGGAACTGCTTGAAGTAAGTGTAAATTACATTTGATGTGGGGCTGACTGGGGAACTGCTTGAAGTAAGTGTAAATTACATTTGATGTGGGGCTGACTGGGGAACTGCTTGAAGTAAGTGTAAATTACATTTGATGTGGGGCTGACTGGGGAACTGCTTGAAGTAAGTGTAAATTACATTTGATGTGGGGCTGACTGGGGAACTGCTTGAAGTAAGTGTAAATTACATTTGATGTGGGGCTGACTGGGGAACTGCTTGAAGTAAGTGTAAATTACATTTGATGTGGGGCTGACTGGGGAACTGCTTGAAGTAAGTGTAAATTACATTTGATGTGGGGCTGACTGGGGAACTGCTTGAAGTAAGTGTAAATTACATTTGATGTGGGGCTGACTGGGGAACTGCTTGAAGTAAGTGTAAATTACATTTGATGTGGGGCTGACTGGGGAACTGCTTGAAGTAAGTGTAAATTACATTTGATGTGGGGCTGACTGGGGAACTGCTTGAAGTAAGTGTAAATTACATTTGATGTGGGGCTGACTGGGGAACTGCTTGAAGTAAGTGTAAATTACATTTGATGTGGGGCTGACTGGGGAACTGCTTGAAGTAAGTGTAAATTACATTTGATGTGGGGCTGACTGGGGAACTGCTTGAAGTAAGTGTAAATTACATTTGATGTGGGGCTGACTGGGGAACTGCTTGAAGTAAGTGTAAATTACATTTGATGTGGGGCTGACTGGGGAACTGCTTGAAGTAAGTGTAAATTACATTTGATGTGGGGCTGACTGGGGAACTGCTTGAAGTAAGTGTAAATTACATTTGATGTGGGGCTGACTGGGGAACTGCTTGAAGTAAGTGTAAATTACATTTGATGTGGGGCTGACTGGGGAACTGCTTGAAGTAAGTGTAAATTACATTTGATGTGGGGCTGACTGGGGAACTGCTTGAAGTAAGTGTAAATTACATTTGATGTGGGGCTGACTGGGGAACTGCTTGAAGTAAGTGTAAATTACATTTGATGTGGGGCTGACTGGGGAACTGCTTGAAGTAAGTGTAAATTACATTTGATGTGGGGCTGACTGGGGAACTGCTTGAAGTAAGTGTAAATTACATTTGATGTGGGGCTGACTGGGGAACTGCTTGAAGTAAGTGTAAATTACATTTGATGTGGGGCTGACTGGGAAACTGCTTGAAGTAAGTGTAAATTACATTTGATGTGGGGCTGACTGGGGAACTGCTTGAAGTAAGTGTAAATTACATTTGATGTGGGGCTGACTGGGGAACTGCTTGAAGTAAGTGTAAATTACATTTGATGTGGGTCTGACTGGGGAACTGCTTGAAGTAAGTGTAAATTACATTTGATGTGGGGCTGACTGGGGAACTGCTTGAAGTAAGTGTAAATTACATTTGATGTGGGGCTGACTGGGGAACTGCTTGAAGTAAGTGTAAATTACATTTGATGTGGGGCTGACTGGGGAACTGCTTGAAGTAAGTGTAAATTACATTTGATGTGGGGCTGACTGGGGAACTGCTTGAAGTAAGTGTAAATTACATTTGATGTGGGGCTGACTGGGGAACTGCTTGAAGTAAGTGTAAATTACATTTGATGTGGGGCTGACTGGGGAACTGCTTGAAGTAAGTGTAAATTACATTTGATGTGGGGCTGACTGGGGAACTGCTTGAAGTAAGTGTAAATTACATTTGATGACGTGCTTAATGTAAAACTTATTAGGCCTGATGGCATTACTTGTGATTATCGTTATCTTTTCCCCAAATTAACACGCCAGGGAAAGCTCATGTTTGACAAGAAAGGGTGAGACATTTAAGTGCCTGGGCAAAGGATGTTCAAGAATTTCAGAAAAGGGAAATGGTGGTATAGTAGCAGTATAGACAAAGGAAGTAATTAGACTTAAAGTCAGAGAAGAACAACATCAGACCAGGAATGGGTCAGGGGACTAGGTAACATTGGTGCCTAGGCTAGGTGCCTTAGTTAAGATGGATGAAGGTAGAGGAGAGAGTTCGTGGATCGATACACTTTATCATCCTATTGATACATAAAGGGAGGTGGATGATAGACTAGAAGAGTGACCTACAGAGTGGAGCAGGAGGAGAACTGACTCCTTATTGGGGATGTGAATCTATCAGCAGTAGATTTGGAATTTAAAAGCTGTAGGGTAGAGGAGTAGGTGCAGAGCTGACTGAGGCCTTGAACCATGAGAATTTCAGTTAACTAGTGCAAGACTAACCGAGACAGACCATGTCACTGTTAAAGAAGGCAGAGACACACACACACACACACACACACACACACACACACACACACACACACACACACACAGACACACACACATCAATTGCAGGTGAAAAGAACATTAGTCAAGACTGACCATATGCAACTCTTAACGAAAGCAGACAGAATCACCAATGACCACATGAAGGTACCTTTACCTGCAACTGACCATGTCATGCTTAAAGAAGGCAGTGGGAATCATTGATGTACAGGTGAAGGGACCATTTGACAAGAATGATCATGGCTCTCCTAAAGAAGATAGAGACAGTCACTGATGTCTGGCTGAAGGGACCATAAGCTGAAACTATCCGTGGCACTGAGTAGCTTTACATTGGTGGGACGATCAGAATAAAAAGATAAAGATATTAAGTTTCACTTTAAGACAGTGAATTATGCTGAGTTTTGGCAGAAGATCAAGGATAAGTTCAGAGACTGGAAGCAGCCTGAGGGAGTAAACAAGCTGTAGGAATGGGTTAAGACTGGAGTGTGCAGGGCTGGGTCTACCTGAAAACGCTGAAAGTCCACAACGCTGATGACGAGAACACTGATACCGGAAGATCAACAATGGAGATGATCGACAGTTGAAAATCCCGATGCTGAGAACATCGACATGTTAAGGTAAGTGTGCGATAGTGATGGACTGTAAGGTTAGGGGCGGATTAAGTGAGTTAGGGTTAGGGTGCAGGTCAGGTGAGTGTGCGATAGTGACAGACTGTAGAGTTAGGGGTGGGTTAACTGAGTTAGGGTTAGGACTCTGGTTAGGTGAGTGTGCGATAGTGACGGACCTTAGGGTTAGGGTTTGGGTTAAGGTTAGTGCATAGATAGTTGTGTATGTAAGGTTTAGTGTAGGTTTGTAAGGTTTTTGGTGTGCTTGTGTTGTGTGTGTGCTTTTTGGACAAGTTATTTGTTTTGTTTGATGACTATCGGGATTGTGGTTTGTCGGGCATGTGAAGTTTTGTGTTTTTGAACTTTCGGTTTTGTGGTGTCATTGATTTCATTGTCAGTGTTTTAGCGTGTCGGTGTTATCAGGTAGACCCGCAGGGCTATATAGAAGTGTATTTGAAAAACAGTTAAAAGGCAAAAAAGAGGGCCATTATTATTTACATAGAAATATAAGGTTAGCACAGAGCCATAGCTAGGTCAACCAGCACCTCATGCAGTTCCCTGACTGGTACCCACTTTGACCCAAAGTTGAAGACCACATAAAAAGTCCTCATAACTACAGAACTGTAGCAAAGAGCTTCTGTTAACCCTTTGCTGCAGTTACTATCATCAAAAGACATTCATTTAAACATTCATGATGTCAGTCATGCTGTTTAAATGAATACTACTATTGAAATCACATCTAACCGGCATCTCTTCTGAGTTACTGATCATGTTCCTTAACAGTATGCACATGGGAAAGCCATCTCCTTTGCCCCACTCTATATACAGTACTGGTTAGCAATGATGTCAAAAGATACAACCTACAAGAAGTAGCAAGAAGTAATGGGAAGGTGGAAGTGGCACAATACAAGGAGGGTAACAAAATGACAACAAAGACAAAAGTTGAAAGGGACTTTACAAAAGGGATAGGGAAGTCGAACAAATTTTATATTTTAGCTATAGGAAAAAGAGAGTGGCAGACCTGGTCAGCTAAGTAAAGATGGGAGGGAAATCATGGAAGACTTGGAAAAAAGCACAAGCATTGGATGTATTCTTTGATCTTCACAGTAAAAAACAAAGGGAGGATACATGCTGGGATGAAGGCAGACAGAGTGGGAAGGGCAGTGGCAAGAGATTAGGACAGAGAATGAGAAGGAGGGAGGCAACTTTCAACCTTTAGGGAAAATAAAGCACAATGACCTGATGAACTACCTCCCAGAGTCTGCAGGATCCATGATGGAGATCTTTAACAGATCAATGGCCAATGCAGAAGTGCCAGAGCACTGAAAGATGGCAAAACTCTGGGGAACTGCAAGTCTATTAGCTTTATAGTCAGGAAATCCTTCTATGTGGCACACCTCATCACTAAGGGCTTTTCATCCAGAAAAAAGGAGGTCATTGTCCCACTGTACTCATCCCTCATTAGACCCATTATAGAATACAACGCCCCCATTTGGTATGTACCTGTTAAGACATCTGCAACAACTGGAAAGGCTGCAGAAATGCCTCACTAAAAGAATCACAGGCCTAAAGCAGATGCCCTACGCTGACCGCCTTAAAAAACTCCAGCTATACTCTGTTGCATATCGTCTACTCAGAGGCGATCTCTGCTTAACATACAAGGCCATGTCAAACCCAGAGCTGTTGGACATGCTACACTTAAAGAAATCCCAATCCCTCAGAGCCACACGCTCCAGGGATCTAAACCTTGTCATCACAATAAACAAAACATGCTGGAGGGATAGGTTCCTGACCCAGAGACTCCCCAGATTCTGGAATAGATTGCCCATTCATGTCAAGCAGAGTGCCTGTTTGGCCCTCTTCAAAAGGAACTTTGACAATTGGATGGGAGAAAGGAAATTCACCCCGGGGATCACGTCAGTCGCCCTGCTAGACAGGGGTCCAGGGAAGTAAATAGTGTGGGAAGAAATAGCCAGGGAATTGTTATGGCTAGGCTTGTATAGGCCCTAGGGCTGATAGCCTAATACCAACCTATGAACCTATAACAGTGGAAAGGAAAATCAAGTGAATCCTGAGAGGAAGGCTGGTTTTCGTAGAAGACAACATCCTCCACTGATTCCTGATGAAACAAAACTGTTAGTCAAACCTGATCCAGTTTTATGACTGGGTTACAAGTGGACTTGATAAGAGATTACCAATAGTTGTAGTCTACCTGGACTTTTGCACAGCAATTGACTTGATCCCAAAGAAATAGCTAATAGGAAAAATGGAAGTCTGGGTCCAGGCAGAAGAATAATGAAGATGTGGACTGCTAAATGGTTAAATGGATGATGTAGATGGTTATAGTGATAGTGACAGGGATAACGTTAGGATAAGGAAATGGACAGAGGAGTACTGCAAAGATCATTTCTGGGGCTGGTACACTTAATTTCATTTGTCTTTGTCAAACCTGAGAGTATGGGGAACATGATAAAGCTCTTTGCTGAGAACACAGTGATAGGTGCAGCAATAGAGGATGGGGGGGTAATCCTTGGAAATTTTTGAAAGGTATGAAGTCTGAATAAGGATGTAGATATGCTGACCAACTGGCAGGGAATGTGGCAGACTAGTTTAAGCAGACAAATACAAAGTACTATACTTGAGTCGTAAGAACCATGGTGTAAAGTATTAACTGAAGGCTGTTGAAATGATCATAATATAGTAGGAGAAAGTTCTATGGGTGTTGCTAACATCTTGATTGGGTCATCAGGAGTAAGGTGAGAAGGTGATGATATCAGTAAACAGAATGCTTAAGTGTATCCTCAGGTGGCCAGACTTCAGAAAAAAGAGCTAATGGTTCTACATTACAATGCTATGGTGAGTTCACATCTGGAGTATCACATGGAGTTCTGAAGGCCATACAGGGAAGGGAATATCAGGAGTCCAGAGGAAAACCACCAGAAAGTTATATGGACTGGGGTGTAACTGACATGACCAGAGAACTGAGGAGCTGGAGCTTTTCACACTAGAGACCAGAAGAAGACAAGGAAGACATGATGGTGCACAAGACCATATGATAGAGAAGTGAAGGGGTAGTCAAACAAAAAAGGCAGGGGGTTAAGGAGATACCAAAGGCAGCAGAATGTAGGAACTAACTACCTCCTGGATCTCCAAACTACTTCTTCACAGAGATGGTTATGGACTTATAGAGTGGATTACTAGAATAGGTGGTGGAGCAGAAATCCACAGATGCATGCAAGGAGGAATGGAACAAGGGAGAAAATAGGAATGTAGGATATATGGAGAAGTTAAATGCAATTCAATGGTATATTAAACTATCATCTCCTGCTGTCAAGCTAATGTAATGTGATAACAGATTTATGCTACATTAATTAATTTAATAAGGAAGAAGTTTTCCAAATGTTTTGGGCTATGAGGAAAGTTAAACTTATTGGACAAGCTGTAATATGTTTTGACCATGACTTTTCAACTGTGGTTTTCACCTGCTTGAAGAGAGTTGGTGCCATTTATGATGATGTGATGTAGTGCCAGGGAGAGTAGGGCAGTGAATGTGTAACATATGCCAGCATAGCTAGCTGGAGTTTTGTAAATAATTATGTCATTTGAATAAAAGCTGATTTTTATATATGCTTGTGTTAAAATGCATTTGTAAAGTTGCTTATGTTAAATATGTATTAAAAGTGGGTCTTGCTGGGCAGAAAAAATATACATGTATGTCAGACTGTATTGTTGTAACTGATGAAATTTATATATTTTAAAGAGGATACTGGAAGGGAAGGGGTTAAGCTCAGCCCACCTAAACTTAAGAAAAATAGCCTGAAATTAAATTAGTTCATTTAGGCCATAAAGTGTTTATCTCACAGGACTGAATGTTGCCAGAGGATAGCTTGCTAGTTTCTGCAGGAAGGGTGGGAGTGTTGGAATTGTTTTAGTTTCCAAATGCTGTAATAAACCTCAGCTAAATTTCTTTGTGTATATTGTTACACATCAGTGCCAGATCCTGACTCAATTTCTAGTGAGGGAGTAGTGTGGGAACCACAGAGTCAGGTGACCAGGTGTGATGTCATTCTGTATCCAGCATGGAATTGTATTTAAATACTAGTGTGAAATGTGAGATGTGCACTCTCTGACAAGACACTCTTCCACATTCATCTTGCCTTGCTTTAGTAAGTAACTAGGGGACAGTAATTCTGCAGTCAGAAAAATATAGTGAAATTAGCTAAATGTAGTTTTTTCTGTATCTATCTGAGTCTTTCCGTCTGTGTTTTTTTTAATATTTCCTGTGATTGAAACTTTGGTGTGTATTATAAATAGATATTCAGTATTTTAATTTTTTTTTGTTATTTATTATTAAATATATCTAAATATTTCATTGTGGCTGGTCTTTTAGAAAATATTTAACCTTTGAGAGTAGTTGCATTTATTTCGTGTCACTGTAGCTCCACATTCCTGAAAGTCTTGCTGCTTAGTTAAATGGTACCATTTGTATAAGTATTGATTTTAATAAGTGTAATTGGGTACCCTGGTAAGAGCCTTAAAGTAGCTGGCAGCAGATCTACCTTATAGTCTGGTTAGAGGTGGCAGAGTAGGTATGATGTGCCAGCCTCTCCCAGGTGTGTGTGTGTGTGTGTGTGTGTGTGTGTGTGTGTGTGTGTGTGTGTGTGTGTGTGTGTGAGAAAATAAACAGGGACACTGGGAGCACTGATTTCATAGAGAGGGTGGTGGAGAACTTGGCTTGGAACACCTAGCTAAGGACTCGGCTCTATAGTGGTCAGTGGGGAGTCTTATTTGGGACCTGAAGAGAAAGCCCAGCCCCAGGACTGGAGTCTGCATTTCCTGTGTGCTCTTAAGGGAAATTGTACTTGGTGCAGACAGCTGCATCTGAAAATACTGTGTGTGTCTATTTTTATCACTGTGAACATTCCCCACTAGTGTCAGTGGTGAAGACTGAGGCTCCTTGACCACTGGCCCAGAGGAGGGATGTCACACAATTTAAGAGATCTTGCAAGACTAAGAAAATTAAACAGCCATCTTGTACCCAGAAAAACTATGAATACATTATAGCCTTGAATAAAGAGTTGCAACTGAAGAGGAGCTGAACGGGCAGTGGCAGATAAAATGCGGTAGATATTGTAACTAAGGTACAAAATGCTATCTTTAATGAGAATGCTATTAAACTCCATAGTTCCAGTAAATCTCACACATCTGGTCTCCCTCACTGAAATTGTGCATGGTTATATCTGCCAGTTGCCACAGAAGGTTAAAGCAGTGAGCTGTAATTCTTGAGGTTCAGGGTTTTATTCCTTCAGCTCTCATTTACTAATGTCTGACCTTGAGCATGTCACTTAACCAAACTCTGCTTCTGGATTGCCCCTGAAAAGGTACTGTGTATCTAGCGGGCCTACCTGGTTAACAAATAGGTTTTACTATATCTGTGCTTATAGGTGGCTGGATCTTTAGTCATTCCCAGCATGATTGTATTTGATATGAATGCCTTGTGAACTATACAATGCCTGAATATTTTAAAGTGAGTTTATTGTATGTGGGGAGAGGTACAAAGCCAGTAATACTCATTATTTTTCAATATTACTCTTGTCCTTATAGGGAGGAGCTTCGGACTGGGGTAGTCACTGCAGTGCCAGCAATATGCCAGCAATATTCTACTCAAACTTGTGAAGCTGTGCTAGCTGGTTACACTGAGCCAACAGGACTGTTACGAAGGCTCTTTCTTATCTAAACAAGTCAATGGCAAACTAAGCTATTAATACTGGTACCATTAAGATATGTGAGAATACACATAGTGCCACTATTGTATCCAACAAAATATCATCACTGGGCTTCAGAAAAATGTATTACATCAGTTTAACTGATTTAGGGTGATAAGCAGTTATGCATAGGGTAGGAACAATTCAGAAACACAATGAGTGTGATTGAGTTAAGCTGAGAAATTCTGCAGCTTGCATAATATGCAGATGGTGGTATAATGTTATGGTAATGAGCAACAGACTAAACTGAGGGCATTTGCGGATGCAGATGAGGTTAAACAACATAGTTCAGCGATTTAGAAATGCGTGCATGTATTATATTTATTTATTTATTTTACATTTGTTGACCGGGATTGTCTGACTGAGCTGAAGAGCCCTTTTTCAGTGGAGGCCTGGGGAGAAAAGCTCCAACATATTATACAATTTTCATTATAAATTAGCATTAAACAGCAATGTTACAGGATTATTACAAGGCATTAAGTAGCAATACAATGTTGTACAGTGTTAATAATCAAGAGTATAGCATAACTATTTCAAGATGTATAAAAAGAAATATGGCATTAAGATGAGTATAGTTTTTGGGGTAAATGGTTACAAAAACCCAGTTTTATCATGATGTAGTTGCATGAAGGCAATACAGTTACAATATAATGTTTCTCTGAGGCAATTTGCTTAATAGATTTTTAGAAGACAGTAGAAAGAGTTGTCAAGGAAGATCAGAGAAAGAGCTAGTGAGAAGAATGAGTTAAGTAGATTAAGGTATGAGAAGTAGGGGATGTTAAAGGAGGGAGAGTGCAGTGGCAGGACCAGTGACGTTTAAAGTGCTTTTTGGTGGCTGTCTTAAATTGTTTAGGATGTGTATGGTCCTGATTTCTAGTGGGATCCTATTCCAGGCAATAGTGGGGTGATAGCTGTGCATGTTGCATCCAAATTTAGACTTGGGTTTGTAGATTTGTAGTAGGTCTTGGTTAGAGCTTCGGCGAGGTCTGGATTGAGAAAAATGGGAGATGAGAGGGGATAGTGCTGGGCAGTAGGAAGGCTGGTATACGATAGAATGGATGATCGGGAGCTAAGAGAGAAGAAGCTGGTGGGGTAATTCAAGCCAGTTTAGGTGTTTTAGAGAGAGACAGTGATGGGATTTGTAGGTTTGTTGGGCAGCAAATCTAGCTACCTTGTTGTAGGTAGATTCGAGTTTGGTCAGGAGTGCTGAGTTAAGATTTGTGAGAATTTGAGAATTGTACATTAGACTGGGTAGAAGGTAGTTAAGAGAGAGTAACCTTGGCTTCAGAGGTAAGGAATTTCTTGTTACGGTAAAGGAGCCCTAGTTTTGAATTTGTCTTTTTGATACAGTTATTAGCATGCAAGTCAAATTTAAGCTGATCCTCGATGGTTACGCCTAAGAGCTTAGTACTGGATTCTACCTGAATGGGAGTGTTATTAAGGGACTGTACGGAGAAGAAGGGTTTACTATTGTTGAATGTTTTAGGTAGGAAGAGTAACAGCTTTGTTTTTTTAGGGTTAAGGATGAGCTGGTTGTTGGAGAACCATGTTTCAACTAAGTTGAAAGATGCCTGAGCTGAGAAGAGCTTAGAGGGAGAGTTGGCTGTGGTGATGACTGTAGAGTCTTCTGCGTATTGCACTAAAGATGACTGAGGACAGGAGGTATAGAGCTGATTAGTAAAGATATTAAAAAGTAAAGGCCCTAGGATAGACCCTTAACTTACACCCATTTTGACAGGGAGAGGAGGGGAGAGTGAAGAGTGCCATCTCACTGATTGAGATCTATCAGTGAGGTAGCTGGAGAACCATGCAACTTTATCAGAGGAGAAGTTGAGGTTATGCAGTTTGTGCAGCAGAAGATAGTGTGAGACAGTGTTGAAAGCTTTTGAGAGGTCCAAGAATAGGCAAGAAATAAGTTTATGGTCGTCCATAGCTATAGAGACAGTGTTGCGGAAGGATAATAGAGCTGTAGCAGTGCTGTTTGAGTCTGAAGCCATGCTGAGTGGGTGTAAGCAGATTTTCCTGTATTAGATACTGCATAACTTGTTTATGAATACATTTTTCTAGTACTTTAGAGAGAGGGAAGAGGATAGTGATAGGTCTAAAGTTGGAGATATCAGAGGAGTTACCTCCTTTGTGTATAGGTAAAGTATAGCATTGTTTCCAGATGGAAGGGACTTTAGATTCAGAGATAGAGTGATTAATTAGGATAGATACAGGGAGAGCAATAGAGTCAGCTGCTAGTAGAAGAAAAGTGGAAGGAATATTGTCAGCTGATGCTGAACATGGTTTTAATTTAGAGAGTAGAGTTTTGATGTAGCTAGTAGGTACAGGTTTGAGGGAGAAGGTATTTGAGGAGATAGTATTAGGAGTAGGTTCAGAAAAGTTGGAGATGTTAGTAGTAGAGGAGTTTGGTTTAGGGTCCAGTAACTTAGATATTGAATCGATAAAATAGGTATTCAAGATAATGGCAGTTTCTTCAGATGTCTTGTCTGGGCATGGATTGGGGGAGCAAAGATTATCGGGATGTAATATTTAGTTAATAGAGTTCCAGAATTTTTTAGGATTAGATTTTAGGGCTGTGGGAGGTTTGTTATAAAAGTCCTTTTTATCTTTGTTTATGTGTTTTTTGTCAGATTTCTTAGTTCTTTATATTTTTGTACATCTGCAGAGAACTTAGTTTGTGACCATTTTTCCATAGTTTGTCTCTAGTTATCATAAGGGTATAAGTGGCTTTTGAAAGCCACAGAGATATGGTGGACTTACTTCAGACTTTGCGAGGGGGAGCAAGTGAGTCGAAGATGCTAAGGAAGGTGGAGTTGAAAGCTAGGACTGCTTCTTCTAGTGGGAGTTGGGTAAGGAATTTCCAGTTTACTTTAGAGAGGAGGGCATTAAAGATTTTGGGATGGAAGTTAGAGAGTTTACGACACGTGATAAATTTAGGAGGTTTTGAGAAGTGGGGAGTGAATCTAAGCACTTTTATAGGGGAGTGATCACTCAGGGTGTTTGGTAGGGTTTCAGAATTATGATATTTGGAAGGATTAGATACAAGTACCCAGTCAATAAGAGTACTAGATGTGTGAGTGTTGTTTGTATGGTTAGGTTGGGAGATTAGCTGTGTAAAGCCATACATATGAGTATTAAGAGTTTGGATTACTGAGAGTTAACCAGTTAATGTTGACATCCCCAAGAAGGATAGTTTCACTGGGGATGTGTTGAGAAAAGTATGAAAGAATATTTTCGAGCAGAGGAATGTACTGCTGCTACTGTGATAGTGGTGTGGTCATTTATTTTAAGGTTAGCTGTAAGCAGTTTAGCAGGAGAAAAGGATGGGATAGGTTTCATAATACTTGTAATGGTGAGGTGGTTGGAGTAGAGGATGGCAACACAACCCCCTTTTTTGTTTTGGCGATCTATGCAGAGTATATTATAACCAGGGGGGAGAATGCGTTTATCAGAGGTTTGGGGTTTTAGCCAGGTCTCTGTTAGAGTGATGACATCAGGGGTGTGGAAGGCTATCCAGGCATGGATTTCACTAACTTTGTTTAGAATACTACGAGCATCCATAGAGTAAAAGGAAATATATTGTTTTGGACAGGATGAGTTTATTAAGTTGGGAGAGGTAGAGCTATGCATGGTGGGGTGTGTCTATATATATATATATATATATATATATATATATATATATATATATATATATATATATATATATATATATATATATATATATATATATATATATATATATATATATATATATATATATATATATAGGCCTAATTCTGTTAATCAAAAGCACGTTTTTCTAAATAACAGAAGTATGACCCCACTTCTGAGAAAGTGCACCTAACCAAAAGTGCACTTTTGAGAATACCTGTTCACTGAACCAGACATAAACAAAAAAAAACAACACTACAAACATGTTTTTTCAAGGGGGCAAGCCCCCTGCACCCTCCACACCTTCACTATTTATATATACTAACTCCGAGATCGCACTATAGTGGGGAAACAGGTATATTCCCTTATCCCCACTGTAGTGTGCTTTGGTGCTGCAGTGTTGCTTTTCTTTTAATGTCCGAGTCGGTGAACTGGTATTTGCAAGACTGTACTTTGCGAAAGTGCACTTTTGGTTAAGTGCACTTTTGCAGAAATGGGGTTGTACTTCTGTTATTCGGAAAAACATTCTTTCAATTAACAGAAATAGACCCATATATATATCTATCTATCTATATCTATATCTATATATATATATATATATATATATATATATATATATATATATATATATATACACACACTCACACACACACACACACACACACATATATATATATATATATATATATATATATATATATATATATATATATATATATATATATATATATTCTCCTTTCGGCTGCTCCCGTTAGGGGTCGCCACAACAGATCATCAGTTTCCATTTCTTCCTGTCCTCTGCATCTTGCTCGGTCACACCAACCACCTGCATGTCCTCTCTCACCACATCCATAAACCTTAGAGATTCCCTCTCTGATCCTAGATTCCTAACTCCACTCTCCCTACATTCTGCTGCCTTTCTTCCTCCGGAACTGTCTCTCTTGTAGCTTTTTTCTCTCAGCCACTACTCTGTAGCTGGACTCGGAATGTACTCTCCTTCCTTTTTTATTCACTCGCCCCTTCCCCCTTCTTGCCTAACTTCTGCCCCCCACTCCATATAGCTACATCATTCAAGGAGGCACCATCTTTATTCTACTAACCTCCCCCGGCTGCTGTGCATCCCTGGCTCCAGCGTTTCGCTGTGTCCTATGCTTGTGATCCTGCCCACCCTGCTCTACCCTTCTGAACGCTCCCTACCGGAAGGCCACACTAAAGAAACCACAACCAAGGACATTCTTAAACCAATTTAAAATCCCATCTGCTCCCAGCAAGGAACTTTCTTTGAAATTTGTGATCCTGCCCATCCTGCTCTACCCTTCTGAATGCTCCCTACCGGAAGGCCACACTAAAGAAACCACAACCAAGGACATTCTTAAACCAATTTAAAATCCCATCTGCTCCCAGCAAGGAACTTTCTTTGAAACTTGTGATCCTGCCCATCCTGCTCTACCCTTCTGAACGCTCCCTACCGGAAGGCCACACTAAAGAAACCACAAACAAGGACATTCTTAAACCAATTTAAAATCCCATCTGCTCCCAGCAAGGAACTTTCTTTGAAACTTGTGATCCTGCCCATCCTGCTCTACCCTTCTGAATGCTCCCTACCGGAAGGCCACACTAAAGAAACCACAACCAAGGACATTCTTAAACCAATTTAAAATCCCATCTGCTCCCAGCAAGGAACTTTCTTTGAAACTTGTGATCCTGCCCATCCTGCTCTACCCTTCTGAATGCTCCCTACCGGAAGGCCACACTAAAGAAACCACAACCAAGGACATTCTTAAACCAATTTAAAATCCCATCTGCTCTCAGCAAGGAACTTTCTTTGAAACTTGTGATCCTGCCCATCCTGCTCTACCCTTCTGAACGCTCCCTACCGGAAAGCCACACTAAAAAAACCACAACCAAGGACATTCTTAAACCAATTTAAAATCCCATCTGCTCCCAGCAAGGAACTTTCTTTGAAAGTATGTGTTATTCATAACCTTGTAAAGATTTCAGGTAATAAATAATTACTAGTAGGTCGCAGCGTGCTTCCCTGCCAGGTTAGCCTGCAGCCAAACCTCCCCCATTCCACCCCTTTTCTTGTCTTTTGATCAACCCTGCCCTCCGTATGTATTTCTACACTTTTACTGTCTCACAATTAGCTTCCTCCACCTAACTGGATATTGAGACTGTGTTGCTTCTATCTAACTGCCCACTAGGTGGCACTCCTCTACCTTCCTACTGTCCCTGCTTCTCCTGCCACTCACCTCCTCATCTTACCTACTTAGTTCCATTGCTCATCATCTACTGCCCTCTCCCCTACTATTCTCTCTCAGGACTATCTTTCCACAGTTTTCTTCCACTCAGCAAACACCCATCTCTATCCCTCTCACAACCTACTATCTTCCCCTACTGTCATTCTTCTATATCCCTACCTACAACTGTACTTCTCTGTCAATCTCTCAACCTACTTCACATCTCAGCAAACTTACCTTCTGCTCCCTCTCTCTACTGATTGTTTTCCCACTCTTTCTCCTTCACTTGGCTCTTCCTGCTCCGTTCACCCTACGGGCTCACTCCGCTCCCCTACCCTACCCCCAATTCCCACCCCCAGTGACCCTAACCTTATACTTGCTCGGCCACACCCCCAACATTCTCACCTCCAAAAACATTTTCCTGCCTCGTTCACACCTACTGACTCTCCACTCCTGTACTACAGCCACACCCATCCCCTACCATCCTAATTACTACTAATTTCCAACCTTGCTAAGCTCAACAAACTTAATATGCCCTTCACTTTTAAACTAGTCTACTCACTGCTACTCCTTAACATCCTTCTTTTCAAAGAGTTCACCTGGTCATCTCTAAAACACCTCCCCCTAGATGAAGCAGTTACCCTCTTCAACAACACATTTATCCAAATTCTTGACCGTCACGCCCTCCCTCGCTTAATTAGAACAGGATCCAAAGCTGCCCCTTGGCTTTCTAAAGAAACCAAGCAAACTATGCTATTAAGAAACAAACTATGGTCAAAATGGAGAGCTACAAAAAACCCAACTGACCATCAAAACTTCAAACACCTTAGAAATACTACAAAAAAACTCACCTATCTTGATAAAAAAAAACTATTACCTTCAATGTCAACAAAATTAAAATCTTAACCCCAAAAAATTCTGGTCAGGAATCAGTAAACTGCTCCATCCAGGGAATACCAAAACACCTACTCCAACTAACCTAGCTCAGACCCCTCCCAACATAATTGCCAATACATTCAACAACTTCTTCTCTGAAACAGTCACCTCTCTAGCAAGCACCATGGCTCCCCCCACTTCCCTTCAAAAGACCTCTCCTCAAATAAACACCCCCACTCTAAAATTTAGTAGTCTCCACAACCTATATACGTAAATTACTCTCAAAACTTAAACCATGCACTCCATCAGCCGACCAACTACCAGCCGAATATCTGCAACTAGCAGCAGCAGAACTAGCATACCCAGTCTCCATCTTAATTAACAGAACAATAACCAAATCTACTATTCCTTCCCTCTGGAAGGTCTCCCACATAATTCCTCTGCATAAAGGAGGAAACACTAATGAACTTACTAATTTCTGTCCCATAGCCCTTCTATCACCACTATCTAAAATTATGGAATGTTGTATACACCAACAACTTTTAAATCATCTCTTACATAATAGCCTACTTGCAGACTCCCAACATGACTTTAGACCTTTCCATAGCACTTCCACTGCTCTTCTCTCCTTCTCAGACAATATCAACAAAAATCGCAATAACAACCTTTTCTCCTCTGCTTTATTCCTTGACCTCTCTAAAGCCTTTGATATGGTGAACCATCAACTTCTGCTAGACACTTTGAAATCTCTCTCACTTGACTCTATGGCATTGCACTGGTTTGACTCTTACTTGAAAGATAGAAAACAAGCAGTGCTTTGGGCCAGCCATCTATCCTCTCAGCTCCCTGTCACTATCGGTGTCCCTCAAGAATCCATCCTAGGTCCCCTTCTTTTCTCCATATTTATAAATAACCTATCTATTTCACTCCCAACATCCACATGTATTCAGTATGCAGATGATTCAACTCTCATCTGTTCTGCTGTATCTCCAGCTGAACTCCATTCGTCCACCCAAAAAGTCTTTACAGCAGCAGATAAATGGTTCCAACATATCTGTCTCCTCCTCAATCCCCAAAAAAACAAATTATTACTTTTCTCACCTGCCCTTAAGTCTGCCCCTTCTCCTTCTCTATTGTGTATGACAATGGCACTATCATTACACCTGATTATTCCACTAAACTACTAGGCTTTACAATAGATAATCAACTAAACTTTGATTGCCACATTGACCTAACCATCAAAGCTGTTAATAAAAATATAGGTGCCCTCTATAGACTCAAGCCCTTTCTTACACCAACTAGCAGGGTGCCTCTAGCCCAAACTCATCTCATCTCTACATTATTGTATGCCTCCCCATCCTTTATCAACCTTTCAAAATCTAACCTTTAGAAACTTGCCACAGCCTGCCATAGCATTGCCAGATTTGCCACAGGTTCCCCATTTCGTACCCATCATTGTGTTAATCTCAAAAAACTCGACTGACTTGAACTTCAAAATCTTATTCTCCTCCATCAATTAGTTATCACCCATAAAATTCTCCATTACCCTAATAATACACCAATACTTAATAACCTTGTCACCCCTTACAGGAATCTTACTTCCCTCCGCTCAGCAAACAAACTGCTAGTCACCACTCTCAAATCACACGATAGAGCTGGTGACTCCTTGTTTACAAATGTTGTTGGCTCATACTGGAACAAACTTCCCATAGAACTGACCTCCCTAGGCTCATCAAAACTTTTCGAGAAACAACTAAGGAACCATTTCAAATCTACCTGGCGATGCCCTTGCTCTAATCCTGCCTGACCTCAGCACCCAACTCTCTTTGCAGCTTCTCTCCATTACTTTTCTACTTTGTCTCTACTACTAGTATTCACTCCTCCTCTGTAGCTCACCTAGTATCCACTTAGATATTACTTTTCCTATAACGTCTCTTCTCTTTACTTGATACACTACTGCAACCTGTCATCTCTCCTCTCACTTAAACCTACACGTTGCTCCCTGCTGTGCAAATCTATTTCTTAAAACTTGTGCCCTGGCACAAATGTTTTATCATAACTATTAATACTATTTATATTGTTTAGACCTTTGTGTGTGTTACCACCTTCTCACTTTTCAATATTACTACTTCTGCCTTTGCTAATAATATGGGAATTGGAATCCACAAAGTATTTTAAGAATTTTACATTTCTGTAAAAATGCTTCTGTGTTGTGACTATCCTACATTCAAATAGTTCTTTAGATCCTTATAATTTGTATCTTACAGTGATGTATTTTATGTAATGTACCAGTATATAGTGGAGCTTTTCTCCTCGGGCCTCTGCTGAAAATGGACATGTATCCAGCCAGACTAGCCCGGTCAACAAATGTAAAATAAAATAAATAAATAAAAAATTATCTTAGGCCTTCCTCTTTTCCTTTTACCTGGCAGCTTCATCCTTAGCATCTTTTTCCCAATATACTCTGCATTCCTCCTCAGCACATGTCCAAACCAACGTAATCTTGCCTCTCTGGCTTTGTCTCCAAACCTTCCAACCTGGGCTGACCCTCTAATGTACTTATTCCTAATCCTGTCCACCCTCATCACACCCAGTGCAAATCTTATCATCTTTAACTCTGCCACATCCAGCTCTGACTCCTGCCTTTTTGTCAATGCCACTGTCTCCAACCCATATAACATAGCTGATCTCACTACCCTCTTGTAGACCTTCCCTTTCACTCTTACTGGTACTCATCTGTCACAAATCACTCCTGACACTCTTCGCCACCCACTCCATCCTGCCTGTACGCTCTTCTTCACCTATCTTCCACACTCACAATTACTCTGAACTGTTGATCCCAAGTATTTAAACTCATCCACCTTCACCACCTCTACTCCCTGCATCCTCACCATTCCTCTATCCTCCCTCTCATTCACACACATATATTCTGTCTTAGTCCTGCTGACCTTCATTCCTCATCTCTCTAGAGCATATCTCCACCTCTCCAGGATCTCCTCCACCTGTTCCCTACCCTCACTACAGATCACAATGTCATCTGCAAACATCATAGTCCATGGGACTCCTGTCTGATCTCGTCTGTCTACCTGTCTATCACCATTGCAAATAAGAAAGGGCTCAGAGTTGATCCTTGATGTAATCCCACCTCCACCTTAAATGCATCTATTACTCCCACCACAGACCTCACCACTGTCACACTACCCCCGTACATATCCTGTACCACTCTTACATACTTCTCTGACACTCCCGACTTCCTCATACAATACCACAGCTCCTCTCTAGGCACCCTGTCGCATGCTTTCTCTAAGTCCACAAAGACACAATCCAACTCCTTCTGACCTTCTCTGTACTTCTCCATCAACACTAATAATAATAATAATAGTAATATATATGTGTGTGTGTGTGTGTGTGTGTGTGTATATATATATATATATATATATATATATATATATATATATATATATATATATATATATATATATTTGTGTGCATGTATATATATGTTTACTATCACAAGGTCGAAGCCCACAGTGCTGAAATGCATATTCCCTGTAACATAATATAAAATACCAAAACACTGAAGACCACATTGTTGAATTTTGGACTAGTCTACCCCTTGCAGGACCCATGTTAGCACTTCCTGAGTTTACACTGGGAGGGATAATCAGTATTCAAGATTTTTAGACATTGTGGTCTTCGACATTTTGGCTTTCTATATTATGTTACTGGGATTATGCATTTCAAGATTGTGGGCTGGCTTTCAACAATGTGATAGTAAAACATATATCTATATCTATATATATATGTGTGTGTGTGTGTGTGTGTGTGTGTGTGTGTGTGTGTGTGTGTGTGTGTGTGTGTGTGTGTGTGTGTGTGTATGTGTGTATATATATATATATATATACATATATATATATATATATATATATATATATATATATATATATATATATATATATATATTATATACAAACAAAAAAGCCAGCACCAAAGTGATGTAGCATAAATAGTTTAATAGTTACATAGCATCATAGCGGTTTCAACACTTTTATCTTCCTCAGTGAAAAAACATGCTATGACACCAAAGTACATATATAGTAGTTAGAACATCACTTCCTATTGAGTCATTTCCTCCAGTATCATTAATTAACATAAATAAAAAATAAAATATACTTATAGGTGATCATTTAACCCCGGTGAAAAAAGGCCTCCTAATTTAACAATCCAATATTTTTCTTTAGTATTAAGAATAGAATGCCAGCCTAATTGATTAACTCTCGGGTGGAGGCTGCAGGGTGGTTTGTCTTACTATTGGTAATGGCCGCTATATTTTTTTACTTAGGAGCGATGTTTTTTACATGAAAAACTGTACTTGACTTTATATATGTTTTTGGATTCAACAACTTGGCATGCTTTGGTGCATTTGAAAATATGGTTAGCTCCTTTGTAGGATATACTATGTTTAACCAATTCTCCGGTGGATGTTATAAGGTAATTCAAGTGTGGTGATGGCCACCATATTTTCCATTTATGAGCGATGCTTTTTCTACATCAATAATGGATTTGGACTGCATCTATAGTAATATATCCATTACTTTTGGACCTAGCAATCCTGTAAGCTTATAGGAGGGCTTACTTTGGTCATGGCATTGTGTTTTCAGTATGGGATGCTACTACTTTTCACTGTATGTTATGTTTGCTTAACTCCCCAGTGGATGCTACAGGGTGTTTCGTCTTACTAGTGGAGATCGTCCCCATGCCTTCCAGTTGGGAGCGATGTTTTGTTATATGAATAACTGTTCTTGACCTCATGTATGGGAATAATTCTATCCTTTTGGGTCTAAACCACTCTGTATGTTAGGGTGCATATGAAGATATGGTTAGCTCTGATGGTGAGAGTCACTACGTCCTTTGTTTAGGAGCAGTGTCTCTTTCAGGACATAATCCACTATAGTATTTGGTTTCCGGCTTGCAATTGGGTTTTATACACCAGGCTGACTCTTTGATTGTGACATTGCTATCATATTTATTGTTGGTGGAGTTGTTTCTTTTTGGACACAACTTATTTCAGCACTCTGCTTTTGGCTCGGAATTGGTCCTATACATCAGGCTGACTGTACAATAGGAATATTGCTACCATATGGATTACTAGTGGAATTGTTTTGATTACTAACAAGACCGTTTAGGGTATAGTGGACACAATATGTTTTTATGAGCCCTGTGAATCTTAAAGAGTGGGTTGGATTGGACTCTATCATTGTAAGTCTTATTGGGCTCTTTGGATTACATTATATCTTTGCTGGCCTTTCAAGATTTGGTAACATACTTTTCAGTTGTGAATGGGATGTATTGTAACTACAAACTTCGGTTTGTGGATTTGGACAGGCTTAGTGTGTACATATATTCTGTTTGAACAGCATTAGATATGTCATACAATTCATGACTATTAATCTTTGATAATTTTTCCTTAAGAAATCTTTTTGACAATAATTTTGAAATGATTCCCTTGTGATTCTGTAATTTGTTTGTAAGTGAGATGTTACCTATAAGTATATATACACCATATTACAACATTTATCAATTGGGCTGTTTTTTTGCATTTGTAAGGGGATATATGTTATCTTACGAATTACAGGGTCCATATATTTTTTCCTTTTTTTGATCAGGCTACACTTTTATGCTGTGCTTTTGGCCACTGTGTATTTCCCAAGTTTGGGATCACATTATCTAGGCCAAGTAATGTATTGTCCGAATATTTAAATCTTAATCATTTGGGCCTGGATGGTAGCATCCCACACTATATTCACTTAATATATCATTCTTGTGGGATTCTAGTTTGTAGATTATTGGTCTTGAGGCTTACATATTCAGTACTGGTAGGTTGTCTCTGTAATTTTGGTAGTTTATTTTGCCAGTCATCACTGACATTTTTGTGGATCATTGTTGTCTTAGATTATCCTATCTCTTGTTAGTGTATTTCATATGCTGTTTATACCAGTGACAATTTTTGAATTATTTTTTATAGCTTACTGATCTTGAGGTGCACAGACTTGGGGTATTATTGTGGGGTTATACACTAGGTGAACCTGTGATTGTGAAGCTTATTGTCATGGATCTGGACTCAATCCTACATGGCCTTTGTGTTGATAAGAATGATAGTGGGGTATTTGGACCATCTGGTCAGGATGAAAATAATTTGGCTATTGAGAACAGGGATCCAGTTGATGGCTGCAATCAGTTGTTTCAGAACTTAGGAAAGGTATGAAAACCCTACGTACCAATGTCTGGCACCTCAAGCTATTTAAAGCTTATCTTAATAAAAGTATCACTCCTAGAGGGTTAAGCGTGAAAATACAGCCTTTGGTTGGCATGATAGATGATGCACTGACAAGGGATAGGCGTGAAGCACAACAGAAAGCTTCTTTATCTTTTGTTGAAATTTTAGCAAATTACTATGAACGTATGATCAATGAAAATGTTAGTGAAGTCAGACTACTTTGCGATGACTTGAAAAGATACGAAGGGCTACCTACCTATACTACCTGCCTCGATAAATTGACCAAGGACCTATTGGCTTTTGAAAAACAGATCAAAGATAAGAAAATATGCAAATTTAATAAGGACATCAGTGATTATCAAAGGGGTAAGCCTTTTGAGCACCAAAGGAATTAAACATTTTCTGATGGGGGGGGGATCTCACTACCACCTATTCCAGGAGACAAAGACCTAGATCCATTCTTAAGAAGATGACCACCCAGCCAAGCAGTACCTCTGGGGATGAGTCATCAGCCATTGACACAGATAATCTCAACATACAGGCCTCACCAACACCTAAGAAACCACAGAATATTGACCACCCTTTAGAGTTAGCAGGCATAGGGGTGGGAGGAAACACAAATGCAAGTACAATAAAGGGACTTCTACAGATGTTGCTGACACAGTAGAATATGATTATAACATTCACAATATTTCCTCTATTGAATTAACAGATAAACAAAAGAAACTGCTCAATAAAGGTCTTAATTATGTCCGTTTTTTTCATTGATGAAAATATGGTGAATGATGTTCTTGATTTTTGTTGCAGATTAAACCTTAAAATGTTTTTTGGTTCCAGGGAATCGTCTCAACGATCCACAGAATTTAGGTTTGTCAAATCAGGATTTTTGCCTCCCATGAATAAATTTGTTGGTGTTTTTCAGCAGGCAGTTCTCAAAGATCTTCATTTTAGGTTGTGTGATTCCACTATGTTGCATCATAATCTTACAGTTGGGGAACAATAAGCTCTTACTGAACTCAAAAACAATGCTGATATTGTAATCATTCCTGTGGATAAGGGTGGGGCTGTTGTTATTATGAATATAGATTACTATCTGGCGGAGGGAAATGGCCAGTTGTCCAACCCTCAGCACTATATGCACATGCCCATTGACCCTACATGTAATTTTAAAAAAGACATAGATTCATTCTTGAAATTAGCAGTTGAAGAAGATATTATTTAGGAATCTTTGTTGCTCCAACTCATGGTGAATGATCCACAAAAACAAATTCTATATATTTTGCCAAAAATACATAAAAGTCTGGATAAAACTCTGGGAAGACCTATTGTATCTGGCATAGGATATTTGACAGAACCACTCTCTGACTTCTTGACACACTATCTTAAACTTTTACTAAAGCATGTGAGAGCACACATCCAGGACACCACTGAATTCCTCAGGATCATATCAGCAACTCAATTGGAACCAACATGGTAACTGTGCACATTGGATGTCAAGGCACTCTATACCAACATTCCCCATTGGGCAGGGTTATCGGCGCTCCAATATTGGTTGGAGAAGGCCAATCTTTATTCGGCCAGCTTTAATACCTTATTACTTTGTATGGCTGAACATGTACTATCTAAGAATGTCTTTTATTTCAATGGGGAATGCTATTGGCAAACCAAAGGCACAACAATGGGGCTTTTTTTGCCTCAATTTATGCTGATATGTTTATGGGGTACCTTCAGGAACATCTGATATATGACATCACACGTAATATATACATCAATGAGCTGGACATTTGGAGGAGGTACCTTGATGACTGTTGGCTGGTGTGGCGTGTGGACCAACAGTATCTGGCGGAATTTGTTCAGTACTTAAATGAAAATAAATGGGGTATTGAATTTACACTGAATTGTGACATGCATTGTATCAACTTTTTGGATGTCACAGTTACTATACAACGGGATGGTTCCATGGCCACCAAACTTTACAGGAAATATCCCCAGTACAACACTTTGTTACATGCCAATAATCTGCACCCACACCATATCATACGCAATATAACTAAGTCTCAGTTCCTGCATATTAAGAGAATATGCTCCAATCAGGAAGAATTGGCAGTTTCTCAGCAAGACACAATGCATAGGTTTCAGGTGAGGGGCTATCAACAACTGGACATACAATCTGCTAGCCCGCGGGCATCTGTTCAAGATAAGACTCAGTTACTTACATATAAAGACAGAACTCATGTGGGGGAATCGGAACCGATCAGATTTATAACGACTTAATATTAATCTTATTAGGGAAGTTGTGTCCAAGCATTGGAATATTCTAATGCCTAATGAAGAACTGAACCAGGCATTGGGGAACCAGTGTCAATTCTCATATCATAGAGGCAAAACATCGGGATCACATTTTGCACATTACAAAAAGCGTGGCAGTGGACAACTAATGCACCATCAACTCATCAACGGGACAAACTTTTGGGCTCATTTCCTTGTGGCCACTGCACCTTTTGCAGGCATATATACAAATCTAAACAATTTACAAGCAATTTACAAGCAAAAATTCGGGACAAGTTTATGACATACAATGATTTGGGAATTGTGGATCTGATTGGGTTGCATATTTAGCTATCTGCACCTGCTCAGCATTTTACATTGGACAAACATCCCGACCTCTACGTATTCAGATGTCTGAACATTATAGCGACATCCGTAGCAACCAGTTAACTAATGCTCTATACAGACACAATACTATACACACCACTGCCCAGTTTTGCTTCACTGTGATAGATAAGATCCAAGGTGACAGATCTAATAAATTAGGCTGGCATTCTATTCTTAATACTAAAGAAAAATATTGGATTGTTAAATTAGGAGGCCTTTTTTCACCGGGGTTAAATGATCACCTATAAATATTTTTTTATTTTTTATTTTTTATTTATGTTAATTAATGATACTGGAGGAAATGACTCAATAGGAAGTGATGTTCTAACTACTATATACGTACTTTGGTGTCATAGCATGTTTATTCACTGAGGAAGGCAAAAGTGCCAAAACCAGTATGGTGCTATGTAACTATTAAACTATTTATGCTACAACACTTTGGTGCTGGCTTTTTTGTTTGCACTTGGACTCTTTTGGCTGTTTGCACCTGCCGTACTTGCAAAGGTTTCTGTCTTTGTACATATATTATATACACACATACATCGCATGAAGTGATGCTAACTTCAGAGTTAATGACCACAGTGAAATCCTGGAGTTACAGGAGATAGACCAGTAAAACATGTTCAGGGTAGCAACCTCACTAGCAACTTTGTTTATGCAGTAGGCTACACTCACTGTCCAGAGCAGGGAGGACTAAATATTGCACTCAATATCACAGAGTCATCCATCTGCTCTTAACATATCATGCCCTCTACAACACTGAAATTGTGGAATGTTAATGTATGGACAGAGGCACAATGCAAGAGCTAGCCAGGATTCACCACCCTCTTATGCAGGCCCTTGGGATGCATAGAGTATTTATCCCTGTGGATACCAAGGTATGTGTAGCTTTGAAATACTATAATAATAGATACAGAGACCTTTCAGTGACCAACAGTGGACACAGTGGGTACATCTTGGGCATCTGCGTCAAAAATTCTTCATCAGTTCCTTGATGCTATGCTACCAGTGTATAAGGAAGCATATGTGGTTTTCACATAGTGCTCAGGAGAAAGTCAACACCATACAGACTTTTTATGACATAGACTATGTCCTTGAGATACTGGGAAGAATAAATTGTAGTCACATTCCAAGAAAGGCCCCATCTGGGGAGCAGGGACAAAGTTATATCAACTATAAAGGGTTCCACTCAACTGCCAGTTTATAAAGCACGGAGTATAATGTAAAATGTGTCTGCAGGCCAACCAGGCAGTGACTATGACTCCCACATATGGCATGCATGTGACCCATATCAGCACTTTATGTAGGGTGATTTTGCTCATGGACATCTTATTGATGATGCTGGATATGCCCTGGTTAATGGCACCTATCAGAAATCCACAGACCATGACAGAGAATACTACAACTATGCCCTGTCATAGACCTGGTCTTTGTGGAATATATGTTTGGCATGCTGAAGGCCCACTTCCCCTGTCTGGATGAACCTTGGGGTGCCATGCAGTATGACCTTGACATATGCATTAAGATAGCTGTAGTTTGTGCAGTATTATGCAATATAATTATATGTAAACAGTTACAGGAAAGTAGAAACATTCATGAAGAGGAAGTCTCAGACTCAGAAATGAAGGAGATTCCTGATAAGGAGCTTGTGGAGAAACTAGATACTGGGGAGGTCTATTCTAGATGGAGGCAGGCTCAGTATTATATGTCATTGATTAAAAGGCAGCATCTGGTTTGTAATTATGGGTTAGAATAAATTATTATGCAGAACAGCAAAACTGATGCATATAAACTTTCACCCAAGTCTGTGCTATATCATGCATAAGCTGGTCACACTGATCATCAGACATAGGCTACTCAAGTAACGGAGTACAGAGGGCTGGTCACAGCTATCATCATATGCACAGGTGGGGAGGGTCACAGTGTCAAGCATCTTCAGTGGTCAACTGTGTTTGTGATGGCATTTTTGAATCATATATATACTATTCCCTGATCTGTGTCAGATGTGTTGATAGGTTAGGAGATGGCGATAGACTGGCTTGGGATGGTGAGCTGCCTCTACTGGTGTGTGTGTGTGTGTGTGTGTGTGTGTGTGTGTGTGTGTGTTGAAGTGGGTAGTGCAGAAGTCTGACTGAGTGTTTTTTGGGATATAGCCTAAGCAGGTGTTGCAGCATAGTGGCTAGATCTGATGTTTAGCTCCAGGGCACCGACAGAAGATCAGGAGATGAGTGCTCAGATTGTGCATCTCCCATTCGATGGGAATGACATCTCATAGGATGCTCACAATTATTATCCACAATATGTTGAGTGGACAGAGTAATTCCTGAATATTAGTGGTGGTGTGTGCCATGAGTGGACTTGACATGAACACCTGACCTAAGTGGACAGCCACATCCCAATATACTTTCTTCAACACTGGATGGTGAAGTGGAGGTGATAGCACTATGTACATGTCTGTTACCTACCTTCCTCCATGCTAAACCTCCCGACCAAGTGTACCAGCTATGGAAAGTGTGACAGCCATGATGTCTGACCACACAGGGACACCTGTTGCATGAGAATTTGCCATGTGCCCATGATGTTGCACGTGTGGCTCATGCATTCTCAGATGTCATCTCATAGACCAAGTTCTGCTTCTACCAGCTCAGCAAGGGCTGTGTTGGTGTCAGCCTGTCCCAGTATTATGGCCCTGCACTGGATTGCTGTCATTGAGGCCTCTAGCTTAGGCAGTAGACAGTATCCATGGCATGCTTGGCCACAAAGACATAATTAAAGCATACTCTATCAAGGCCACAAATACATCAGGAGTACCAGAGATGATTTGCTTACTAACAGTAATGTGTAAACTCCTGCTGTAAAAAGTGTGTTGTAGAGGTACACAGTTCCTCTTACAGGCCTCTTTAAATTCCCACCCACCCACCCCCATCACCAAGCACATAAAATATATTAGTATGGACTCATATTTTCCAGCAAGAAAATGTTGCCTTCCTCTTAGGTACCATCCACCAGGTATATCAAAGAGCAACATTTGCATAAACCAGGACCTCCACCCCCCCACCCCACCCCCCAATAACTAGCAAGTGCCAGAAGCATAGCTAGGGTGGGCTGAAGGGTGTAAAGTATTAGGGGGCATCAGCCCAATTTGATCACTCTTTAATGCATACCAGCTTTTAACAGCTGGTGTTGCATTTACAGTCAAACCTGAGTGTTGTAGTGCTCCCTGCGTGGTGTAAACTGTAAGCAGTTTGCTAGAATTTATAATGAAAACTTTTTTTTTTTTTACTATTATTAACAAATATGTGAAGAAGGAGGAGGGTTGGGGACAGTGGGGACAGGGAGCAATTGAAGAGCTGTGAGGGGGAATAGGTAGTGGATCACTGAATGAGTACTGCAGTATTTGTTTTCTCTCATTTGAAGCGTGAAGGGGTGGAGGACATCATGGCACCAGTTTAGGGCATTAGTTAAGCTAGCTATAACTCTTGCAAGTGCTGTAGGAGTTAAAAAGCTTAAATGCCCTCAGGCAACTCTCACAGGACTAAATACTGAGCACCTCTGTGCTGGGCCTACAGGTATGCTTGTACAGTATTTGCTCATGTAAGTAATTATGCATGCATTGTACATCATTATGCTATGCCACAGAAACATATATGCACCCTGTCATGGCATTATAGACAAGTAATACAAACATCTCATGCTAGCAGCATGAATAAACCTTTAAAGTACAACATTATCAAAATCTGTACAAGTTTCAAATTTTCTGAGAACTCCTCATGGATACATATAGACATAGTAGCATGTGATGTCAATTCTTAGCAAGTACACTCACCTTTCCAATAGCAAGCAGGACTGGAAAGTTTTGCTTTCCAAAGTTTCACAAGGCTGTGGTAGTTTCTTCTGTGCAATCCCCCATAGCTCCATATGCCCCATTGCTGCTGAGAAAGCTTATACAGAAAAATGCAAACTTTCTAGCACATCAATCATGCTAATAAGTTATCAGCTAATGAATGTTCCTGAATCACAGGTTATACTCATTACAGCAAGGACTCTAAGAGACTTGTTCACATATGTGCACTCACAAGAGCACCTTCAAAGCACATTGAGCATGCTTGGGTGAGTGAATGAATCTTCCAGGGCATGTTGAAATCTAGTTTATTTTTGTAATCTATGGATATGCTAAAGATTAAAACTGCTGTCAGACATAGGCTTTCAGAAGGTAGTAGTTTCCATGCCACTGTTTACACCCTAATACCATTATACCACTACATCCACTTGTGCACTAAGGAATGTTGGCACAGGGACTGTGTTAACTACAGCCTGATGTGGCATGTCATGTGCCAAGAAATGGTCAGTGTGCATGACCATGAGAGGGGTACCATAGTTCTCTGGAATACAATCTAGTGAATGGCCATGGCTTCCAGGGTCATTGCTGTTGGCAGATTTCCCTGGTGGAGGAACAAAGAAAGTGAGATATTTTACTCTTACTGCATAGAGACAACTGGGAGCGCCTGACTGGGGACCCTTATGAGTGTCTTCAATATAGAGGGTGCTTAGCACAGTCTTGCCAAGGAAGTGTCTGATGTCACTGGCGTTCCCTGCTCCAGAAAGCATTGTCAGAAGTATTACAGTGACCTGAGGATGCCATCCTGACCATTCAAGTCCATTGGAAAAAAAGGCCAGAGCAAGGGCACATGAGATGCATGCCAAGTAAAGGTGTATTTAGCTATTCTGGCATGCATTGTATTTCCCCTATCTGGCTCTTAACTCATTTGTAGCAAGCAATTGCTACAGTTTATGCAACACATGGAATGCCAAGCACTTCAGTTCTGGAAAAAATGCTCTTCTTTCTTCTTAACTGTAGCAGACTGTTTACTACATTTGTAGCATGCAGCTACTATGGTTTATGCCACATACAACATAGTAAAGAGCTTCCGTCAGTTCTAAAAACATCTTCTTTTATATTAAACTGTAGTAAACTGCTTGCTACAAGGGTGCTAAGCACTTAAGTCATTAAACAAAAAAGCTCTTCTTTCTTTTTAAACTAAGTGCAAACTACACCTCCCTGACCCCCCAAAGGCCCTTTCAGCATCCGTGATACTTGCCCTGCACCTCACATCTCCATAGATCAAATGTTAAAGGCCCTATCTAAAGCAAAAAACACACCTTCCATGGGACCTGATAATATCTCAGGCTGTATTCTGCACCATCTCCAGCAAGAACTGGCTTCGCTATTGAGCACCCTATTCAACTAAAGCCTAAGTACGGGCATCATTCCAGCAGAGTGAAGAACTGCCATTGTCATCCCCTTGCACAAAGGTGGTGCCACTACTGACCCTGGAAACTATCACCCTATTAGCTTGACAAGTCTGATCTGCAAAGCCATGGAATGTATTATTATGGATCTCATAAACAAGGACATAGGCAGTCTCCAAGCACTTGACCCCACCCAGTTTGGATTCATCAAGGGCAGATCTTGCCTGTTGAACCTGGGTGACTTCTTTGAGACTGTCACCAAGGCCCTTGATGAAGGAAAGTCAATACATACAGCTTACCTTGACTTGGCCAACGCCTTTGACACAATCCCCCACTCGGTCATCATTGAAAAGCTAACACAACTTGGTGTAAATCCCTATCTCATCAGGTGGTCAAAATAGGCACCTCCACCTCAGATAGCAGACGTGTCACTAATGGAGTTCCCAGGGTTTTGTCCTGGGACCCTTACTGTTTGGCATCTACTTCTCAGAGGTCCAAGCAAGGACAAAAGGCCTGTGGCTGACCAAGTTTGCAGACAAATGTAAGTTGGGTGCTGTCATTGACTCCCCATATGATGTTAACATACTGCAAGAGGGTCTTGCAGCAACTAATGACTGGTGCCAAAATCATAGCCTCAAGCTAAATGCAAAAAATTGCATCATCATACCATTTGGCAGAAACACGGCCCCTACTGATTACCACAACAGCGGCAACCCCCTAAACACACAACCTTTGGTGAGAGACTTGGGTACTCAGGTTGACAGCAATCTCAAATTCAACCATCATGTAGCCGCAGTGGTCAGAAAAACCTTTTACTAGCTTTATTTCGTAAGTAAAGGGATTGCATCCAGAAAAAAGGAGGTTATTAACTCTCTATACTCCTCCCTCATTAGACCAATAATTGAGT